>NC_045169.1:528915-828915 GCF_900700415.2 Clupea harengus
CAGTAGTGATGTGTAGTCATATCTCTGCCAGGTATGCTAGATCCTTGACTTACTTTCTATTTGGTAGGACTGTCTGTTTCATAGCTTTAGTATTAGTATTGTAGCTTTATGTTTTACCCTCTTGACTTAGCTGAGTCATTGTGTTTCTAATATGTATTTGATTTTGCATTGTATTTGCTCATTCCTGGCATTACAATGAATTATGAATTGTTAATCTGTAATATTCTGTTTTATAAAAGACTTGCAGTAGGCCTAGTTACAAGGAGTTTGTGCATCAAGCACTTACTGGGCTGAGGTGTGGGATGGTTTCAACACACACAGATAGGCTACTGACATTGTCAAGCTAATAACTGTAATTGTACCATGACAGCACTACATGAACTAGTTTGCAGACTTTTGGCAGAGTAACCTGGATATCCTAAGTGATTCCTTAGTGAACACAGATAAGTCCTAAGATAAGTAGTAAACTCTCAGAGGGACATAATATTGCTGATTATCATTTGGTAAATGCAAGCAACAAGTGTATCCACGGTGGCTAATAATAAGAATGAAATAAATTGGATTCAGACTCGTCAAGAGACAGCTTCAACCTAAGTAGTCTCACTAAGGTGAATCCATATTCAAATCAATACTAAAGACATTCCTCTTTAGTGCATCCCATGGTTATGAATACTGCATCAAAAACCCGTCACCTGTCGCAACATTCTTCACCTCTTCTTGCTGGCCATGTTGTTGTGTTTAGCAGGAGTGGGCTACAGACAGCGCATGTTGTTGTGTTTAGCACGAGTGGGTTACAGACAGCGCATGTTGTACTGTGAAGGAGGGCCTTCACAGATCCCGGGTACGGCATATGACGTGTGTTGCGGCTGTTGCCAACCAGTTGGGCACTGTTGTGTATCCTGCCACCCTCGCTATCCTAACTAAAATCTGCATGCACCATGTCAGCCAACCATTAAACATAACTCATCAAAACTAAACCCAAATCAAATTCCCATACACCTTGACAGGCAGCCTGTCTCTCTCCCTCTCCTTCTATATTCTATTGCTAATACTGACACTGATAAAGTGGTCATACTACCTACTGTTAATTGCTTCCCTAAATGTATCTCCTTATCTGTTTATCAAATTGATGTCTACTAACAAAATGTTCTCTCTCTCTTATAGCGTGACCTTTGCTTGCAAATGCAGATGGATGTGGAAACATTGTTCTTCATCACCATATCCATCAAGTACATCATGCACATTGGCAGCCCAACGCTACCCCCTGACTTTGTTTCTTTCTTCCCCTCCTGGTCTAGACTATCTTCACTGTGGGACGCTGCTGTAGCCCCTCCACCCGATCTACTTGTAGAAACCCTCTTCCTACACGTACCCAACCCCTGTCGCTACACGATGGTAGTCCTTTGGGGGATCGTAGTCCCTCACATTGCGCATGCTCAGACACAAACGGTTTACGGCATAAGGCTCAACATCAACATCAACATATCTGGCTTGTCTTAACGCATAATGTAGGTTTATTTAACGTAATATTTAATAATGTTGTAAACGGTTTAAACGTCAACATATGGGGCTTGTCTTAACGCATAATGTGGGTATATTTAATGTCATATTTAATTATGTTGTAAACGGCTAACAGCATAAGGCTCTACGTCAACATATGAAACGAAACTGGGGAGAGACTTTTTGATCCTCCACCTCATCTGTTTTGTCCACTGTGACATCTTCTTTGTTTTTAAATAAATGGTCATGTTTTCCAAAAACTGGCTTTCGTCGCTTTTCTCCATGATTGAAAACGGATCTGTCGTTGTGACGCGTGCGCGCGGCTTCGCTGTCGACAGCAGTCGACAGTGTCGCAAAATGACGCATGCGCAATGTGAGGGACTACGATCCCCCAAAAGACTACCATCGTGTAGCGACAACCCCCACCATACTGCAGTGGTGGAATGTAACGAAGTATTTTTACTTCGTTACTGTACTTAAGTACATTTTCACGTATCTGTACTTTACTTAAGTAAAAATAATAGTGCATACTTTTTACTTTTACTCCATTACATTTTTTAGCTATTATCTATACTTTTACTCCGCTACATTTCTACAATATGTGTTGTTACTCGTTACATTTTATGAACACAGTTTCGCCAAAATGTTGCCTACACAAAACTATGGATTGCGTTGCTGTTTTGGAAGTTTAAACCAATCAGGTGGCTCTATCAACTCCAATGATATCAGAGTGCGCATTTGGCACTAGCGGTAGCTTTGCCTGAACATTCAACAGACAGCCTGACTACTGCGTATTCAACATGGATCCAGAGTCGGCCTGAACTGAGCCCTCTGATATGAGCCACTCTTGGCCCTATTTAAAAGATATGTTCGAGTTCAAAGGCCCCAAGAATGACTCCTGGAGGTGTCAATGCGTTTCCTGCCTCCCTCAAAAAAAGGCGTTGCTAGCCTTCAATAATTCGCCCTCAAATTTAAAGTAGCATATCGAGGTAAGCAGAGTGATTGCTATGCTAAGTTAATGTCCCTGACTTTTGAATATTGATATATGTATTTAATTCGTTTACTGACATGATATTATAATGTTATCTAGCGAAATGCATGTTGACATACAGCAATAGCATCAAAAAACATGATTGTATCTTCATCTTCATTATATATTTAACGTAGTGGTAAGATAAAGCTGGTAGGTTAGCTATGTCAAGCTAGCGTGCCTTGTTCTGTCCAGTTTTACAATTACATTGGTTTTTCATGTTCCATGTTTCCCTTTTTTACACGTTTACAATTAAATAAAAGATTTAAAGATATCACATGGTGTCTTTATTGGTTTGGCTTAATGGTATTACTTTGCAAATAATCCCTGGTAGATAACTTGTCATCCGCAGAATTGTAAGATATAGTGTGAACAGTATTACAGATGGTAGGCACAATAAGTACACCAACCTTTCCAATTAACAAATGTTGTTGCTTATAATTATTACTAGTAGTGAAATCTGTAGAGGCATTTATTACCAGTAGCTATTTCTTTATAAAAATGGCACAGCCTAGACATTGAGAGACAACCCATTACGTGAGTACTTTTACTTTTAATACTTAAAGTAAATTTAAAAGTAAGTACTTTTTACTTTTACTTAAGTAGGATTGTTGATGTAGTACTTTTACTTTTATTTTCCTGGGTACTTGTACTTTTACTTAAGTACTAAACTTCAGTACTTCCTCCACCACTGCCATACTGTGAAAACACAAACCTGTTAGAATTGTGTCCACAAAAATATTGAGGAGAGCAAACTCTTTCGTGCATAGAAAACAAAACAGATGATTGACTGTTTCACTTTTCATTTTGTGGACAAAAGGCTGAAGGCTCTAGTCATTTGGCAAAAGTAATTCTGTCCACATGGAATGTTCATTATGTCCACATATAATACATATATTACGGAGAGTATGATGTGTTTAGAAACGTTCACAAATTCTGTGAGTCAGCAGACTTAGCAGTTCTTAGAAACTGCAGGTTACAGGAAGTTCATCAAGCAACAGGAAATGTGTGTAGTGTACAGCATGAGCAAGACGAACCAGTCTCAGTTCTCTATAATGAAGCCCCTGCATAACCACCACTGCTGCCTGTTCCTGTCTGTTCTGTTTGCACAAGGTTAGTCAACATCTACCTTAACCATTCCCAGTGTATCTACATATACAGATGTATGTAAATGCAATATAGGACATTTCATTCTGAACTCAGCTGTTATGACATGATGTATGTAAATGTAGAACAAGATGCTAAACTGGACAATGGATTACTCTATCAAGCGCTTGAACTGAAATGTGTAATTTTCAAGTTATAATAAATTAAACTTCAACTGAACCATTTTATAAATGTGGTTCTCTCCGTTTCTCACCAGAGCCTTTTATATTAGCTGCCACTGTTTGGCGCTAGTTCACTATTTAAAGTCACAGCATCACTGATTCGAACAGAGAGACCTTTTTTGTTAACTGATTCACTTATTTCTGAGAACATTTATAAAAATACAAGTTGGGGAAAAATACGTTTTAAGAAGATGACTAAGCTTTACATTTAGACATGTAGACATCACTACAGCATTACAGGAAGCTACTCGTAGGAGCTGAAGCCATATTTGATTTCAACATTGGACCCTACATGGTTTCACTGTATTAAAGGCAAATCTAAACTTGGTTTTAGTGGTTGCAATATAGGACATTTCATTCTGAATTCAGTTGTCATGTCATGTATTTTTTTTGCAGTGCATTTCCTTTCAGCCACTAATGGGAATCTCACAGTTTCGCAATCAAGCCATTTAAGTCTGACCAGGGGAGAGAACGCAACCATCCAATGCTCCTGGAAGGGAAGTCTAAACAACACCAAAGTAAAGTGGTTAAAAAATGGAACAAAAATCGGGGGTGATGAGAAGAGGACCAAGATCTCAACTGAAGAGAACTTGTCAGTCCTGGTTATTCACAACGTATCTAGTGAGGATTCAGGTTTATATGTATGCGAAGTGTACCAAGACATTCCTAAACTCTGCAAGTACTCCGGAGCTGGAACACAATTAACAGTGAATTCAGAAACGAATCGTAAGTGTATTAAAATGACTCCTCTATTTTCTTATCAGCTAATATTAATTAAACAAACAATAAACAGAAACATAATTTATAATCTTAAACCAATTGTACACATTATTCCTCTTCTTTTGTCTCACCTGTTATTTCAGCAGCATAGAACATGATTTGCTGTTTTCTTCATTTTAATCTGCTTTGTTTCAATGTAGTGCGCTTTATTGTTCAATTTCATCTTGCAAATTAAAGTCTGTGGTTTTCAGTTCACTGTTGCAGAAAAGAATATCCAGTTAAAAACCGTGCAACATTCTTTAAAACAACTGGAATACATGTTTGCAGAATGAATTCAGTGATATGATTCAATTTTATTGAATATATTCTTTTACAATTTATTAGCCTTTTATTCCTCAAATATTGACTTCATCTGAAATCCACTTCCCATCTCCTACACTTACAAAACTATACTCCCGCAATCTTACTCAATGACAGTTTAAATGAGAAATATAAAAGAGCTGCGTACAACTTGATCTGACTTGTTTTTCCATGCAGCTCCCACAACACCTGAAATAGCAAAGGATGGAGGACCTGGGTTTACCTTCACAGTTCCAGTGTCTTTGGCTGTTATTGTGGGCCTATTGGTGACCTGTGTTTCTTTGGGTATCTGGAGAATAAAAAGGACGGGCCAGCGACTGGGTAAGATACACTTCCAAATGGTTAACTTTGCAAAGCGATCTGCATACAGCACTAATAACACAGTATTCACTACCAAATGTAATTTCATATTGCCATATGTTTCTTTTAAATGGAGAAAATCAAGTCATCAGAGAGACACCCATTGATAGTGAGGAGCCCAGGAACATGGATGAACATGGAGAAGAGGTTGACTCTAACTCCTCCAGAGGTTCAACCCAGTGGGTGAGTCTAAATACACAGTTCTTGGCAGCGGACACACTTTGAGGTCAATACTCACACTATACCTCTAGATGACAGTTGCATAAATGAACCCAACACATATCTATTTTTGTCTCTCTCTTAGTGTCAAGTTCCTGTGTATGAAGCTTACTTTGACCATCGGAGGGATGGGGAGGATGGCTGAAAAGGATTCACAATCAGAGAAGAAATATTCCATTCTTTATTTAGTTTTAGCCATTTTTATTTGATTTAATTAAGATATTTGTTTTACCTGTTCTTAAATAATCTGGACAATATGAAATGCTTATGCTTCTATATAGACGATGCTTGGTTTAGATGTGTTCTCCACAAATATGTTGTGCTTTCTGCCTAGTACTTATTAGTGACGATAGTACACATTCTGTGAGCAAACTGGGATGTTTACTTTGGCATGCGACCAACAAATATGTGCTGTTTGGCCCTCTCATTATTAAAGGGAATGTGTGCCTAAAAGTAAATGTAATGCAAGTTTTCCGTCTTTTGCACGTTACATGACAGCTATGTTACAGCTGTCTTGTTATTCTTTTGTAAAGTACTTCAGCTATACCAAAAAACACCAATAAAAAAATTTCTTTTGTCTTGCCATTTCTGTCATTGCTGTATATCTACACAGTGCGTCACTTACGGACAGGAAAACCTATGTTCTTTTGTGGGTAAGATTTGAAGGTCAGTAACAGGAAATGGAAACAGGCAGCTGTGCTTCACTCACGCTCACTGTGCTGCACTGCTCTTGTTGCAATGACTTCAAAATAGTTAACTTGTGCTAGTTCATAAATCACCTAGGCATTTATTTGACTAGAGTACTTTGAAAGTATACAATGTTGCTAGGACGTCTTAAAAGACATGTGAGTCTACAGTTATGTCTAGCAGAAAGGAGCAAGCTTGAGGGAACCAAGATTACTTAACACTGAACGCTGAAACATTTAGTTCAAGACCACCGTCTGTCCAGACCACAACACTATTTAGTCAAAATGGTAGATGTGCTTATTTCTCCTTCACGTCACTTGTGGTAAAAGTGGTAATTGTAATTATGTTCGAGTATACAGGGTTTCTACAAGTAAAAACAAATTCAATTTAAGACCTTTTTAATACCACTTTCAATGGAATTTAAGATCAAACTCAACAATGGAAATACCAAAAGTGAAAATATACTCTTTCTAAGTAAAGACGTTGATGTCAGTTCAAAATGAACAGTAAGGTAAACTAGTCTCTCGGTGGCAGACTGTAACGTAGGCCTACTGGGCCGCAAGAGCTGCACCCTAACCCTTCTCACAGTAGCAGGTCCTATTTTAGTTAGATCTCACCACTGTCTTTTAATGTAGAAGAATTTGAAAATAGGCTATGTGCCAGATTCGTTCCATATTGAGGAATGTTTTTTTCATTTGTAACTCACTTGTTTTTATAACTCACTTTTTTGAGTATCACTTTTCTAGTCCATACTTTTCACCACTGACTGAAGTCAGATATTAACCATTATTTAAACACAATTTAAAAATAATTGAGCTAACCTTTGACAGCTGTATTAGGTTATTAATCTAATCTTACCTGCTCTCTTCACATGTTTTTTTCCTTCCTGCCCTCTCCCTCCCCATGCCTGAAGCATATATTCATGTCTACTTAGAGATGATCTGACAACTCCAACTTAAACATATAAACATGGCCTGACACCCCCAAGAGTTCATACTCCAGGCCATAGCTATGTGAAAGTGAGTAACAAATAAACTTATTGGTTGAAATATATCTAGTCAGAAACATGTAGCCAGTTAACTTAATCACAAGTCTTTATAATTTTGATTTGATTCAGTTATCAATATATTGCCTATGTATTTTACAACGTTACAAGCTTTAACATTATGGCAGTGGCGAACTGTCAGGGCCTGCTAACCCTTCTCTGAAGGCCTAATCATTTTCAAAATTAGGAAATAATTATCTATAATAATTAAGTGACAACAGCTGTCGGTGTCAAAACTATAAGAGGCAATACACAACTTTAGGAGACAGAAGGACCTGATTTCATCTAGAAGCTGTCAAAAAAGGATTTCATTATGCTATGGAGGGAATCAGTCATACAGTTTCATTGTTGCAGATACATTATTCTGCCTCGACAGCCTTTGCATTCTTTTGTATCTACAGAAGACTGGGAAGTTTAACTATAACCTTTTTGCTACAGCTAACACTGATGTCTGATATATCTGATTATGAGTTACCTTCTTAGCCTACCATTAATAAATAACCTTACATTTGTGGACAGTCAGCATTCTGTTCACATTGCCATTGTTAATAAGTTACATGTGTATCTACACACCAATAGAAAGAAAGCAAACTGCCTAAATGAAATTATAGTGATAAAGTAAAGCTATACCATATGCTCAGTAAACTGGGCTGTAGCACTCTTCAAAATACTGCATTACCTGTGTTGTTACAAGTGCCTTTCAGTTACAACAGCCTGTAAGTGATTTTTTGATGGTCGGCAATTGACCGTTAGACTTAAATGTCTCCTGGCCATTGTTCATGATTTGACACCTTCACAGACCAAACACAGTTCATCAAAACCAGGTGGTCACAGGGGTGCTGCAAATGACAGGCTGACAGTGTCTGAAGAACTCACACACTCGCACAGTTGGTCGACGGCTAAGAAGGTCCTTCTTCTACGTGGTCAGACATTACAAACACTGGTGCACACAGGACAAGTTTCGAAAAGGCTAAGGAGGCATTTTTCAAAAACTATGAACGTAGTATCTCCAATACGACGACAATGTGCCACTGCAAGGAAAAAAAACACAGCTTGGGTTAAAACATTGCTGCGTTGTTAAAGAAACGAAACTTTGACAAAAAAAAAATACAAAAAGAAAGTATGTAGTGTAGTTTTGACTACCCACTGCCTAAAATGATAATGTATTGCTGATAACATCTTCATGTCTGAGACACATTAGAATGAAAACAGCACATTGATCAACCCATTCACACGTGCCATCTTCTGCATCCCAATAAACCCATTCATAACCATTGACAACATAGCCTCACCTACAGAGGGCATCTAACTACCGTAATTTCCGGACTATTGAGCGCACCTGAATATAAGCCTCACCCACTGAATACAAAAAATATATATATTTTTAACATAAATAAGCCGCACATTTCTATAAGCCGCAGGTGCCTACCGGTACATTGAAACAAATGAACTTTACACAGGCTAAAATGAATATCAAAAGTAATACAATAGTGATGCATATTATTAGTTTTGCCAGTTACGATAAGTGCACTGTTGCTTTAAGAGAGCACAGTTGCAAGTCAATCAGAAGCTAGAACGTTAGATTGAAGACAGCGAGATAGAAGAAAGATGCTAGTTTGAAACCAGTGAGCTAAAGAACTTGAAAAGACTGGATTTGTATTGTAAACTGTTTTGAGTTGTGTTCTGTCTACGCCGGTAGACTGTGGTTATTTTGACATTAGTTAATTCATTGAGATACTGAGAAATCGCGTGGAGCTAAGCATCCATGCGGCTGCATCCATGCTAGCATCCTAGCTCCACAAAGCCACCGTAAACACAGTCACAGGTATCACAATCCATAAATTAGCCACGTCATTGTTTAGGCCGCGAGGTTCAAAGCGTGGGAAAAAAGTAGCGGCTTATAGTCTGGAAATTACGGTAGGTTAATTGGTCGATCAAAGATATGTTAATGTTTGAAGAAAGGGGAATAATGGTATAACCCATACAAGATTTCACTAATTTGGCCCAAGCCATCCTCTTCTCTACACATCAGCGAAGATTAAACCTGATCACGACCATATATGAATAGAGCTCTAAATCATTTTAGAATTGCCTACTGAATCACCCTGCTAAACAACACAATGGATCAGTCCTTATAACACAATACATACACACTTAGAATAAGTAACATTACCTTTGCTTTGATTAGATTAGATTCAACTTTATTGTCATTGCACAGAGTACAAGTACTGAGGCAACGAAATGCAGTTTAGCATCCAACCAGAAGTGCAAAATAGCAAAAAGTGCAGAGTATGTGCATATGTAAAGTGTAATAAGTGAATAAATAGATATGTACAGTAAGAAATAGATATGCAATATGAACAGAAATTGGGACAAGAATAGCAGCAATTGAGGTAAGAAGTGTAGGTATGATAAGTATATGTAAAGTGCAGGTGTAAGTGCAGGTTTGGTGAGATGAGGTCTCAACATTATCAAGAATAGTTGTGTTCCCTAACGCAGTGGTCTGCGATCTAAAACATGGGACGTGACGTAGGCAAGGAGCCAATCAAAGCACTTCTCACTCACGCCGAATGGCTGAGAAGGTGTCAATCATTCTCCTGAGCTCGCTAGTTTTTGGCTGGTTCACGGACTGCCCTGCTATCTAGCTTGCTGCCTTAAATGGTTGTTACCGTTTTGGGGTAGAACGGACTCGTCTTTTTGCTAACTTTTCTCTCGTTCTCAGGATGTCCAGGCAACTGTACCCAGTGTGGGCAGGGACAAAGGGGACCGACACCGTCTGTGCATTGTGTGCCTTGGCAGAGAGCACGCTGAGGCAGCACTGAGTGGCGGTCCCCCCTGCCAATTCTGTGCCAGCATGACACTCACGAGGTTCACTTGCTTGATGTTTGACTGTGTTAGGAAAGTGGTTGGCAAGCTAACCAACATAGCTATCACAATAACATTACAAAGAAGCCGACGCGAGAGCACTTATTACTAGCATCAATGTCCAAGCGTGTTATAACAAGCTTGCTAACATCGCTAACGAGATGTCTTGCCAGCGGCTAAACTTAGCGAAACCTGTAGAAATGTGCTTACTTTGTTTATGACAAACTAGCGAGTCAACAATTTTCCTAACACAGTCAAACATCAAGCAAGTGCAACACAAGACAAAGCAAGTGTTGAATGAGCCACAAGGGAATGGACCCACCAGTAGAAGAACCAGCTCAAGACCAAACCATGTTTAATAAATGTAATAAAATGCATGCTTGCTGAAACAGCTTAAAAGTAAAATAACAGAATCAAGAAACAACCATTGATAGAATAGAAACTGCTGTGCTAAAAATGTGTGTCATGTGAAATGTGCAAGGCAGAGAAAACAGGAACAAGTAGAGCAAGGCGAAGGAAATGTACACCACTCAAAAGATGACGGACAAGCAAAACTTGATGCTACAAATAGAGACACATCTTACCTAATATAGAGGAAGGAACTAATATAAATAGGAAGTGAGCAAGCTGCTCGATACCACTTCGGTGGACTACCCCTTTGGGGGAAACCACTTTGGTGGAATCTTCTCTCTAGGACAGCTCGTTGTTCACATGCAATCCTCATGTCAAGCACGATGTGCCAGTCCCCACAAGCTCAACACCCACATGTCAAAAACACTGCCCCTGTAGGCCCCTGTAGGCCTGCTTGTGTAAATTCCCCCTCAATACATCCACTAGTAGTCCAGCACCCATACACCCATGTTTTTCCAAACAGTGCGATTGGTTGCCCTCAAATCATAACCCCCTCCCTGGGTGGAGCGGGTATGGGTTTAAAAATAGACAGAGAGTAAAATCCATCAGATCATGTGTGGCCCAGTTCAGATTAGGTCAGAGGGTGACATCTCTTCACTGTTGGGCATGATGGCTGCAGTTGCCCTACCACTGTTGCGAATGCGGCCTTTTCAAATGTGGTCTCTGTCTTACCCCTCCTAACCCTCAGAGCAGTTCACATTCCAGGCCATCTCAATTGGGGCATGGACCCGTTATCGAGGGGCAATCCTCAGGCAGCAGAGTTGTCGGGCAGATATGGAGGCGTTTTTACAGGGCTCAAATCAATGTTGGGGGTAACGAGTTACAAAGTAACGGATTACAGTAACGATATTACTATTATGGGTAACGAAGCACGGTAGCGCATTACACTCAAAATATTGGTAACTACACTACTTTACTAGACCTCAGTAACGCGCATTCCTGCGTTACCCAAGCTATTTTTGACAGTCCGAAAAGTTCTCTTTTAGTGGCGCGTGCATGCTTGTTTTGGCACCGTTGCACAGAGACCGATTTTAGTGACTTAGCTACTGGTGCGGAGAAGGAGGGAAGCGGGAAAAAGGATGAGACGGAGACAGAGACAGGAGGGTTCAGCCAGTGGTGATATTCGCATTATTTTAAATGTATTGGTCGGAAGGACAAAAATCTTTGCGTAAAATGCACTCTGTGTCCAGGCGAGAGGTGTCTGTCAACTGCTATAAACTCAATGAGCAGAAGGTAACACAAAAGGAAATTAACAAACAAGTTGCCGGTGTCGAAAATAAAATAAAGTAAATAAATAAAAATAGTTGCCGCCGGGTACATCGCGGAAGACATGCTTCCCCTGTACACTATCGAATCGCCAAGGTTTAGCAAAATACTAGACAAAATACCTACCACTCGCAAGCCAACGTCAGACAGGAACATTTTTTCTCAATATCTAGACCAATGTTATTCCGACATAATCAGATTTTAAATGGACGTTTGAATCCTTGGATTATGTAACAACTGCTGCAGATATTTGGTCCGCCAACAACAAAAGTGATTTAGGAATGACCCCTCACTGCACTGCTCATTGAATGTGCGTGCAATAACATGGACCTATGGGAGAAAAAAGAAATCACATCAACTCTATTCATAAGCATACAATTCATTAAAATGTAAATGTTTTTTTTTTTTTAAATGCACAATTCAAAGCATGCCTAAATATTGTTTGTATGGCAAAACGTAATCTATAATCAATGAATGTATGCACAAACAAGTGATTTTGGGTGTGAGGGTCATTTCGAAAAACAGAAATTTGATAATGTAAGTGTAGTGGCACTCCGTCTGTTCTGAGTCTTCTGTACCACAATTTTGAGTTCAGTCTTAGAAACTATTAATTGACACGCGAGTGAGACAAGTAAATCTTCCATAAAAAATGTTTACTAGAAAACTTAGAGTTACAAGTTCACACGGTCAAAAAACTATGTCGCTTCCAACATCTCTGAGCTCAAATCTAAACTAAAAGTCCAACACGCAGGTATTATACTGACGTATGGTGTGATGGTGCACATACGTGACCGCCACGGCAGTATTGAGCTGCCTTCATTAAGGGGCAGGATGCTAGTGTTTCATTTATGTGTGTTTATGCATGTTCAATGTTTGTATCCATGTGCAGTTTATGTTTCGCCTGTGTTTATATATTATGGCTGCTTTATTATGTGACGGCTATACCCATGGCCAGATATGCTCCTTTATGCTTTCCCACCAGTGCCTCTCATCCCTCCAACAGGATAATGGAGGAGAGAGGAGAACTGCTGTTAGTTGCACCCTATTGACCCAGCCAGCCATGGGTCGCAGACTTGAACAGGATGTCAGTGCAGCCGTCTTGGGAGCTACCTCTCCGGTGAGAATTCCTGTCACAGGCGCACGGGACAATCTGGCATCCTCGACCAGAGTTGTGGCAGCTCAGAGCCTGGCACCTGAACGGGACAGGTTGCTAGCCTCAAGGTTGTCAGACTCTGTGGTCGCCATGATCCAGAGTGCTTTACACGCAGTTGTGTCGAGGTACTCGTTTCAATTCATGGTTCCTAAAGGGTTGCGCGTGTTGCAAAGCAATTCACCGCCAGAACAATAGGTGGAGCAACGTTTTTTGTCGAAGACAACCTAGAGAAAGACGTCTTTGTCTGTGGAAGTCATTGGTTTCTTTATTTACCAGGTCTTGTTGTCCACATACACAGTGAACGATGGCAACCGAGAGAGGAAGAGGGATGATGGAGTTGTTGATCATTGATCAAATGTTCATATCTCCTCACCTCTTCCGACGGACCCGACCAGCCGGGCCAGGTTCGGCAAATATTTAGAAATCATACTAGGGCTCAGGTCGGGCTCGGGCACATCAGCCCGATAAGGCATTGAACATTCAATATTTTAAATATCTTAATAAGTAGTGAAGTCAATGTGCCTGCTTCACATGATGCAGACGTTTGTTTATTGACAAATCTTTTCAGGACGGCCACAGCGCTCTAAAACGATGTGTTTATAAGTTACATTTTTCAAAGGTGAAAGAATCGCCAGGTGTACCTTCTCATTATGTGTGTGTGTGTGTGTTGTCAGTGTTTGTAGCCTATACAATGGTGTTGGCCGCAAGTTAACTCCACTTCACGTTAATGTTAGCTTTTATATATGAGCGGACCGGGCTCCATTCTATCAAACCACTCTGTCAATTTCCCCCTACGGCAGCGTTTCTCAAAGTGAACAATGAACAGGAGATTTTCCCGTTGCAATGCCTTCCTTTATAGACAGTAACGATCATATTCCCCCATCGCACTAAACTTGTATTGTTAGCCTATTAAGTATTGTATTGTATTAATAAGCCTGACGTCGGCGTATTAATTGCAGCGGGACAATGGAAAATAACTTTGTGTTTTAAGGCACCTGCTATCGTGGATTATACAGTAAATAAGTTGTGAAATGAAACAAAAACGCATCACAGTTTAAGTTTTATTAGTATGGATTGATCGATATGAATGGATGACATGACTAACAAGTGGTGGAAAATGAATATGAAAGTATTTGTTCTGTGAATTAGCGCGTTCTCTCCATACAGTCGCAGTCAACATTTCTTTTATGTTTTTCTTCAAGGTTTGCATAGACCGCCTCTCTTGATCTCCAGAACCGCAATGGTGTCTCGTTAAACACACCCTGTTTCACGTCGTTGAGATACTTCTTCATTTTGGTCAACAGTCTATCGGTCATATTAGGCTGATTTGTGGATGACATATTGACCCCTATATGGGATGCTAGGAAGCGGTATTTCTGAAGGAAAGCGGGAGTGCAGTGGCAGTGGCAACATCATACTAAGAAGGGTTATAGTGAGGTTATACTGAGCTGCCAGGTTCATCATAAAGTACATCATACTAAGAAGGGTTATAGTGAGGTTATAGTGAGGTTATAGTGAGGTTATAGTGAGGTTATACTGAGCTGCCAGGTTCTGCACAAAGTGTGCTGCCTTCCTCAGTGGCTCTGTGTCTCGTGATTGAAGAACCAGTGAAACACTTGGATCCATTAGGCAGGCTCCTGCTGGTGTAGCATCAAACTGTCTGGAATCAGGGCTAACGGTGCAAACCCATGACAGCGACGCGATACGCTTCCATCACTTTAAATGGGCGTGTTGTAACGTGTGGAAATAGCATTTTCAAACTGTCAGAGACGCCACCAAACATTCTGATTGGCCGCTGCGGGAAAAATCGCTCCTCATTTGCATAGGATTCAACATTTTTCAACTTTTATCGGTCGCGTCGCCCAAAAAGGTGGTCTACGTCACAATGGATTGGCTCCCGTTGAAATGCATGGGATTAGAATATCGCGTCGCTCGTTAACGGTGTCATGGGTTTCCACCGTAAGAATGCCAGCGAAACGTTCTTGCAAGGACTTCAGCAGCACTTGAGCCAATTGCTTCCCAACAGTAGTCGTCAGCAGGTGTGCCTCAAGGTTGAGCAGGCATGGCACTGCTTGTGAGAGTGACTGGCTGTCACTCTGAAGCTGGTCTGTGTGAATGGCAAAGGGCTCAAGCAGCTTGACAAGGTTCTCCATCTTAGCCCGATCGCTTGTGAGAAGATTGTCCATGCCCAAATCATCAAGTAGTTGGTTTAGTTCAGCTCTGGTCTCCAGCAGTCTTCTCAGCATATCTAAAGTACTGTTCCAGCGTGTGCTACAATCCCGGACCAGAGTTTTGCCACACCTTTTGACCATTTCTTCATTTGCCACTGACGATTTCCTCACAGCGTGTACCAGCTTTCTTGCTTTCGTTATGACTGAATCAGCACTTGGGTGCTTCATGGCATCTTTCAGTGTGAGCTGAAAGGTGGGGGCCAGGCATGGCATTCTCTGGAACTTCTTGTTCTCCTCATCAAGTTCTTAGCAAAGCAAAAAGAGAAAACAGACAAACAATTAGATAATTTAAGCATCAAATGTAAAACGCACAAAAAAAGAGTCGTACAGCTCTGTTATAATCCAACTTGAGCTGTGTATTTGATTTAATAAAAACTGATTCATTAGGGATTTTGGCTGTAATCACCCTAGGTTCTAGAGCAGGGATCATATTTATGTAAGCTTACTTTTCTTACACTGTGAGCTCCATAAACTTTTTTCCACAGTATGACATTGTTTAATATTGTGTCTCCATATACATTTTTAATCTTGGATATGAAATTATATGAAATGACAATAACTATGATGTCAAAGTGCGAAATAGGCTATACCTTACATTTTAACAGGTGTATCCTACTTGGGCTGGAAAATTGCTGTGAACCCAGCATGAACATTTTGAGTAGGCTTATTTCATACTGTTGGCTACTGATGTAGGCTGATTGAGCAGAACAGTATTGTTTGGAGGCAAGCTGCATGACTTTCACAGTGGCTTCTGAGCAAAACACTGTTGGTAGTTTTTCAAGTCAATAATGACTAAATATCATGGAGTACATAGAAAAACGGAAATTATTAAGACAAAAACAAAAGTATTTGTCCCACACTCACCGAGGCCTCCACTCTCCTCACCTTCCGCATCCGACTCTGAGA
This sequence comes from Clupea harengus, assembly GCF_900700415.2. Classification (NCBI taxonomy): domain Eukaryota; kingdom Metazoa; phylum Chordata; class Actinopteri; order Clupeiformes; family Clupeidae; genus Clupea; species Clupea harengus. The sequence continues at coordinate 544,997 of NC_045169.1, forward strand.
CGATTCATCCTGCCCGTCTCCAGCACGTCTTGGCTGAGCCTGAGAAACATCACCATCTTCTGACTCTGACACTACTTTGCTCTCGCCTTCTATCCCTAAGCAGCCGCACAGCCCTGACGATGTTGGGGCCGTTATCTGTCACAATGAGCAGCACCTTGTCTTCTCCTATACCCCATGCATCTAATGTCTGATCAATGCAGCGGGCAATCGTCTCGCCGGTGTGTGGGTGCTCCATTCGGTGTAGGTTAAGCAGAGCGTGGTGAACCTGGCCTCCGGGCGGATGATAAAAACAAGCTTGACACACCTGTGAAAGATGCTGTTAATCTTCTCTTGCTCCAACCATCTACACATATGGTCAGCTTCCTCGCCTCTCTTACGATCTCTTTCAATTTCTGCTTTGCCTTATCCATCTTAGCCCCAATAAGGCTATTGACTCTTGCAGCTCTGGGTGTTTTGAATTTTGGTTCCAGTGAAGTGCTGAACTTTTTGAAGGCTATCGACTCACACAGTCGTGTAGACATCCCAGTCTCAATAAACATATGCACCAATGCTTCCTCCCGCTTGTGGTGTTGCTGCGTATTTACTGACCAACAGCTATTGTGTCGCCGGTGGAAGCACTGTTTAAGTGTTTTCTGGCCTACAGTTATCTCGTGCTCCATCATGCTGCTGCCTGGCCTGGGGGGCTGGGCGTTCTCCCTTAGCTTGTAAAGGTAAGCTAAATTAGCCTGCTTGTGAAAGCTTTTCGAATGCACTTTTAGATTTATGGGATTTTTCCCCTTGATAAATGCTCCACATATCTTATCATCTTCCATTGCAAGCAGTGTTGCCAACTTGGCGACTTTGTCGCTATATCTGGCGACTTAATTAGCAAAAAGCTAATTAACGACAAATCTAGCGACTTTTTTTGTCGTTTGGTGGATTTTTGTGTTGACAAAGCACTGAAAAAGCAGCAAAATATTAGAACTTTGTATTCGCGGGCAAAGTATTAGAACTTTGTATTCACACTCAAATTTTACCTCTCAGAATTGCATATTGTGTGCTTGCGCAGCTTATTTGCATATTATGCAAATTAGTTGATTACGTCATCTAGCGACTTTTGGGAGAGCTAACAGCGACTTTCCTCACAGAGGAGTTGGCAACACTGATTGCAAGGCACCTGCTCTTATTTGCAACACATTCATGTTCGAAGTAATCCCAAGTAGGACTTTTTCCGCCATGATACCAGGTGAGGGGCGAGTACTAAAAGTGGTACAGCGGAAGATAGACTTAGGCTATGTATGAAATACATTGACAAAGACAAAAACTAGACATTTTCTTTGTAATTCTATTTTATTTTAGTTAGTTTTGTAAAGACACAATACAGTTTCAGTTAGTTATCGTTTTCCCTTTATAAAGCCAAGTTTTAATTTTTATTTCAGTCAACGAAAAAAATTATCACACCTTGCTTTAGTTTTTTTCTTAACGATATTAACCTTGGTTGACATTAGCCATGAATCCACTATCAGGCCAAATGAATGTGACCTAGTTGCGCGTCAAGGCCAGTTGAGTTTCCATTGTCACTTCTGGGGCTCAATCGTGCCTCCTTGGGGCTTTCTCCAGGCCAGTGGCTTTTGGCCAGCCAATTACCCTTGACCCAAACAGGGCTAAGTGGTGTGCGATGTAAAAGGTAAAGGTGGGGTTAGCGGAGTCAGGTAAGAGAAGTTCAGCGCCAAAACAACAAGAAAACTAGTCACTATTAAATAAACTACACGCTACCATATAACCTTAAAGTGGCATTATGCAGAAATTGTACTTCTGGATTAGGGTTAGGATAAGCAGTTTTACCTTAAAATAACAGCTTAAAAAAATTGGGCCGCTACAATGACATTTAATTAGTGCTGTCAAACGATTGAAATATTTAATCGCGATTAATCGCATTTATGTCATAGTTAACTCAAAATGTATCGCGATTAGTCGCAAATTTGTATCTATTCTAAATGTCCCTTCGTTTATTTATTTTTTCCATCATTTTATTTTTATTTTAATGCCCTTATCAACATGGAAGAGTGGATTGGCTTGCTTTATGCAAATGTTTTATTTGATTGAAAACCAACATTGCCAAACAGGGCGGTACAAAATAAAATTATAACATGCACATTTCAGGTACACAAGGACTCAGCCTATAGTGCAGTTAAACCATGGCTTAATATTTTCTTTTTTTCAAGTTTGCTGGGAACATAGCAGTCAGGCCTCTTATTTCAGAAACAATGAACCGTAACAGTTAGGTTACCAATAAAAGGTAAGCCTACTACTTCTTTGCTTTCTGCCAGCTGCCTGTTGACATTTTCAGACAACAGTGAAGCTTGCTTCTTTTGCACAACACAACTTTTAAAAGTAAACTTTCCATTCAGAAGCTTTTTATCATCCATTTCGCCGTATCGCGCTCACCATTCACTCAAACCGCAACGTTAGCCTACGACACAGTTTGCGAGGCCAAAAAGAACGTTAATCTAAAAAAAAAAAAAAAAACTTGCGTTAATCTCGCGACAAAAACATTAACGGCGTTAAAATGGGTTTGCGTTAACGCCGTTAATAACGCGATAAACTGACAGCACTACTTTTAATATGAAGAATCGCCTCCGTGCCATTGCCATACCAGGGTCCGTAGGCATATTACTGCGTTCTGTAGGTTTGACCGAAGCCGCCCGGTTTCTACTGTCTGCCGAACTAGTAAGTGTCTTGCTTTGTCTTGTGTTGCACTTGCTTGATGTTTGACAATGTTAGGACAGTTGTTGACTAACTAGTTTGTCATAGTGTCAGAGTGAGCACATTTCAAGAGGTTTCGCTAGTTTTCTTCGCTAGCATCTCGTTAGCGATTAGCAATTAATCCGTTGTGCTGCTTTAATAGAGAATCACTTGAGCTGGTCAGCATGCAAAATCAGGGCTCTGCTTAATATTTGGGCTAATAAAAAACAGCTAGCTTGATCAAGTAGGGGAGAACAACCAACATGAATACTTTTGATAGGTGTCTGTCCGGTTAAAGGGGACATATTATGAAAATTCTACTTTCTCATCCCCGCCCCCCCTACACACACTATAGATATGATATTTGCCAAAGCACTTCACTTCGTTTTTGCAAACCTCGGATACACTTGGAATAGCTAGCTGCATGAAGCAAATGAAGCCCTCAAGATGCGCTGTGGTCGGCTGCACAGATCTGTACATAATGTCCCGGCCTCAGAAGACACAAGAGCGAAATTGATTGAATTCATATTTACAAGGCATACATGACTAGCCTAAAGCGAAATTTATGGTACTCCGACTCCGATACGGACAGACAAACGACCGTTTTCGTACGAAATAGATTTACTATTTTGTATTTATAGTACTCCGAAGTCTGTGGGTGCTGAAAACAATTCACCGCCAGACCAGTGGGTGGAGCAACGTTTTTTAACCTTAGTGAAGCCTGCCCCATGACGTCTTTGTGTGTGGAAGTCGACGATTGTTTATTTACACCCCTCCCGCCCGCCTTTTCCTCACACACACACTGAAGATTAATGATGGATAGAACAAGAATTTTGATGGAGCTGGAGCTGTTAGAGATGGAAGAGGACTTTTTTTTTTTTTTGAGAAGAGAACAACGGGAGAAGAGGAGACGGGTGCGGAGTGTACGTCCACTAAATCGGACGAGGCAGTGGACAGGAGAGTATGCATTTCTGGTTCGACCTCTGAGAGATGTCGACGAAGAGATGCACTTGCCTATTTTAGAATGTTGGCTGGAAGGTTTGACCTTGTTGTCGTGTGGAGCCTCACATACGGCACCAGGGCACACACGGTATGCCGGTTGATGCCGCCCAGAGACTCGCTGTAGTGCTCCGCCTTTTAGCCTCTGGTGGAAGCCAACAGGCGGTAGCGGCGAGCTACTAGCTGGCATCCTCCACGGTGTCCGGCATTGTGGCTGAAGTCTGCAGGGCATTGTGGATAGCTCTACAGCCAGACTTTCTACCCTGTCCCTCAACCAGCCAGTGGGAAGCTATAGCGGCGGATTTTTGGCGGCTATGGAACTTTCCTAACTGTGTCGGAAGCCTTGACCGGAAGCACGTTAACATCAGGGCACCCCCTCATGCCGGGAGTCATTTTTTTTTATTATAAAGGTGCTCACTCCATTGTACTGATGGCGACGTGCGATGCAAGGTACCGGTTCACGATGGTGGACGTTGGAGGATACGGGCGGGAGAGCGACGGCGGCGTTCTGAAGGAGAGCGCATTCGGAGCAACAAACTCAACCTCCCATCTTCGGCGTTCCTTCCCGGGTCCAGGACCGATGCCCCGCACGTGATCGTGGCTGATGCGGCCTTCCCCCTGCATAGCAACATTAGCATTTAAAGGAACAGGCACTCAAAACAGGTCACTCCTTGGAGGGCTGTTTTTGACAGGGTAAAAAGGGTGCTGTTTTAAATTATTCTTGTGGTATTTTGACCAAAGTATGTTACAGACATTTCATTAAGACCCCAAGGAACCATATCAACTTGTGGTAAAATGGGCATACGATGGGTCCTTTAATAGTCATAAAAGCTTGACAATGACCAGAGTCCATAACATGCATGGATCAAATCTCAACATACTTCCATACAAAACACAGCTGCCTCAAATGAACACAATATGTATGGACGTTTAAAGCCGCAAAGCAATAAGTAGTTATGTTCCAAAACTAGCAAGCTAACTACCTAAAAGGCATGCAGAAACCTTGCAAACACCACCAACAGCCCAGTTGGCACTGATAGAAGCTTGCGGACACACACACTGGTGTATTTTGGCAGTATAGTGGAAATGTCATACTGTGTAAGCTTTTCTTCCATTTTTGCCAGGTGTTCCAGCCCTGAACACAAAACGAGTGCATATCCTGGATGGCTAGTCCTTCACATGACCATATGCTATCAAAATTAATTTGAGGATGGTACCAGTTGCCTATAATACCATACCTCAAAAAGTGTCAAATGGTTGCTTTAATTACCGTCAAAATCAGATTGGATAATCATTCAAGCTAATAAATTGCAAGGAACAATTAGCATGTTATGCTAGCCCATGACAGGTGTGCTTTAATAATAGGCTACTGAAATAACTGTGACACATTAGCTTGCTATGATATCTTACAGCAGACTATGCCTATGCTATTAGCCGGCTTACGTGATATGGATTGCTAAATTAACTAATAAATTACTAAGCAATAGAGGAGTCTGACGAATATGTTTACATGTAGAGGATATGCTTTAACAGCACTGAGCAAAATGAGCGACAATTATCTAGCAACATTATGTACAATTTACCTTAAAATAACAGCTTCAAAATAATTTTGGTGGTACAGACTTGTAATTCAGAGAATGGCATCTGTGCCACTGCCAAAGCACGCTTGGTATTGCACTGTAACTCTGATGGACAGGGCGCGACACATCTAACGAGGACTACGTAATTTTACGGCACTACCTCTAGTCTAGAGATAGAGAAAATTGTAGTTGAATGTGTGAACTACCTGCGAAATAGTGCTATGAAGCGCATCTTCAAAGAGCTGTGTAAGGAAATGGGCTCTGAATTCGAGGTACTTCTGTAGGCTACCATTCTAACGTTCGTGGTTATCCCGGGGAAAGGTGCTGAATCGTGTTTTTGCCACCCGGTTTTTGCGAGTGTAGGCTACCAACATTGTCATGCAGATTGCTTCGAAAATTCTGAGGTAATTCTCATTTTAGCGTACATGGGCATTATTGTCGATGCTCATTCATCTCTATCGACAGATGCAGGGCGGTGGAGTGAACATCATCGAAGCGGAAGAAAACCTGAAGGCGTTTTTTAAAAAGCTACCTTTATGGAAACGACGAACAGAGAATGATAACTTCGCAAACTTTCCCCTGCTGGACGTCTATGTAAGTAAGACCGAAGACGTGTCTGGAATTGGAGACATTTCTGTACCTGAGGAGCTGAAGCAAGCAATTGCCAAGCACTTAAATGAGCTCGTAAAGTCTCGACGGATACTTCCCCACCAGAGTCATATCCAGTATGGGTGAGACAGCCGTTCACGTTTAGCGTTGCGACAGCAGATGTCAACGATGAATACCTCGACGAAATCATTGAACTTCAGCAGAGCCAAATCGTACCATACCCTGTTATAGCTAAGAAAGCCCTTGAGATACTAACACCGTTTGTTACAACGTATCTTTGGGAGCAATCCTTTTCGGGATGGTAGACATGAAAACTAAAAAAAGGTACAGACTTTGTTGAGAAAATGATATGAGAGTGGCACTTGCCAAGGTGAAACCGCGCATTTCTGAACTTGTATCTGAAAGGCAACAACAAAAGTCACATTTATTTACAGTATATATTCATTGAGTTATGTTTTGGTGTGCAACTGATGTATGGTTCATTTTGAAGAAATCGTATTTTATTTTTTCAATTACGAAGGGGTTGGTGAATGCACTGATGAAGCTTGCAGGGTTCAGTACCTTTAATAAGGTTAAGAACCACTGCTCTATACCCTTCTGCTAGCTAAAAGAAAAAGCTAGAGCAGTAGGCTATTCTCTGTATGGATAACATTGCAGAGGCGACGACAAAACCGAGGCAGACGTTGTCGGAGGAAGTGAGGAAGAGACAATGAGAGAGTAACCGAGCAAGCGACAGTCTTGTACTCGTTGGCGAGAACTAAAACAGACAAAAAGATTCAAGCCAGATGCCGAGCTCACTTTCTTTCTGTTGGACTTGTCAATGATAACTAATTAGGAAAGCTGTCGACTCGTTCGTTTTTCATCATAAACATACCTGCCAATGTTTTTTATGAAAGGATGCGACCAAGGCTGTAACCTTATGTGTCATCCCCGTCTCATGGAAAGTTGTAGTTTTTCCAGATGCCCAGTCATCAACCTCAGTCCTGTCTCAGGGTATCATCCAAATCTCAGGACAAAACGTTTTATCAGTCTTCGTAAATATCACACCAAATAGCTAAGCCTTGGAAGTTTGCAACCTTGAAATATGTGCCTTTATCATGTCGCCAACAGCATTTTATTCGATTACAGATACTCCACATTCAAAAGCTTAAAAAACTATGTACATAGGTTGAAAATGAAAACAGTAGGCTATTTCAGCAAAACTCAAATGTGTCATTCTTTATTTGTTACGTTCATATGTGATCTCAGACGTCAATTTCACGTACTCTGAGTCATTTGTCCAGTTTGAACAGGTGAGTGTCAAGTTTCCATTGGCTGCTGAGCATCAGGTTTAAACAATTTTGGGTGTCCTATTTGACATGCTAAGCATCGTCTTTTTTTCTTTGTGCTTTTGTGTAGCCTTTAAAAATAAATCTTGAGATTCCAGTTTGGTGATCCAATTGTTTTCATCAAGGTAATTGCCTCAATCCTTTTGCTCCACGCCTACTGCCTTTTTGTTAAACAAAAACATTAGTGGACATTCTAGCTTTAACACCTATCATTCATCAATAATGATAAAACTAGCATTAAAAAAAAACATGTAACTATTGTGAAGAGAGATACAGACCATTGTTGGAAAACAACTTTTGGTCACACTTTATTTGGCATCTATAGATGTGTAGATTATAAACAAACTAATTCTAAATTCTATTAACTGCAATTTATGGTTATGGTTAGGGTTGGATGAAGGTGATGTTCAGTGAACAATTATAAACACTGAACTTTTAATATCAACAAACCATCTTTAAAGTCTCTGTAGACGGACTATGCAAATAATGTGTTACCCAACTTTTTTTTTTTTTTTTACCTTAAAATAACGGCTTTAAAAAAAATTGGGGTGCTACAATGACTTTTAATATGGAGAATCGCCTCCGTGCCATTGCCATACCAGGGTCCGTAGGCATATTACTGCTAAATGTAGGTTTGCCTGAAGCCGCCCGGTTTCTACTGTCTGCGAAACTAGTAAGTAGCTTATTTGCCGTCTTGCTTTGTCTTGTGTTGCACTTGCTTGATGTTTGACTGTGTTAGGACAGTTGTTGACTAACTAGTTTGTCATAATGTCAAAGTCAGCACATTTCAAGAGATTTCGTTAGTTTTAGCCGCTAGCATATCGTTAGCAATTGACCGATCGCCAGGGCCCCGCCCCCTTAGTAACTGTTGCTACGTCCGACACAATTCCCGGAAATGTCAAGCCAAAAGCCATGGCGAGTACGGGGACAAGCGCTATGGTTGTCAGTGTGAGTGATGATTTTTGGAGTAATACCTCCACGATATCCTCCAGATCAAGGCAAAAGGGACTGCAATATGCAGTGGAAGGATATATCCAAAATATTAAGATCAACAACGAAGTGGACACAACAATAATGGAAGCAAAAGCATACAGGTCTAAAAAAAAAAAAATTAGAAACCCCACGACCTCTTCATTAAATGCAACCAGCACAGCCTTGTAGACTAGTCATGTTATTTCACCACTGGGTAAGATCTGTATATAATATTTCAAGCTAGCTAATAACCTACAACGGTTCTTTATTCTTATTATTTATTCCGTCTCTGGCGATAGACTCTGGAGGTATATATCTATCTAGCTAGCTAGGATGGTGACAATCTAGAGAACAGTACAGTAACGTACCAGTGTGGATCAAGATAGCTGCTAGTAACGTTATTGTTCAAGGGATGTGTCTGAAAGTATTTCACAGTCACTGTCGTGATAACTTGCTTGTAAAATGATGATCCTGATTTAATGCTATGGCTTTGTATCAGATCGCCAGGTGATTGCTCTCAGGTTGTGCCTTATGCATACATTGGGTTACTCAGGAGGAGGTTGCCCATTCACAAAATGCTACAAAGATTAAAATAAAAAAAAAAACTTCATAATGGCCATCATTGATACAGTATGTTAAGCTCGAGCTAGTCTCTCCAACTGATGTTAAAATCAAAATGTTAATGTTACCGTCTGTAAGATTGCACGCTGAGCTATCCTAGCTAGCGATAGCAAACGCCAGCAGCATAAATACAAAGTGTTAGATAAAAGTTCTGTTCCATGTTGTATCAAGCATAAATACAAAGTGTTCGTTAAAAGTTCTGTTCAATGCTGGCGTTTGCTATCGCTAGCTAGGATAGATCAGCGTGCAATTTTACAGACGGTAGCATTAACATTTTGACAGTAACATTAACATTTTGATTTTAACATGAACAGAGCTACAAGTCCCGTAGGCACACTGTTTCACCATGCTGCTCAGACCTCAAAGTTGTTGGACCTTCTTCTCTTAGTAGCGGTTGCTAAGGTATGATTGGATGAGGGCCGTTCTAGGGAGGAGTTTCGCGATCGGTCAATTGTTACGTTATGCTACTTTAAAACCTGAACAGACCTCTTTTTGTTCAGAGATTGGGCATTCGTAATTACGCATCTATCCATAATACAGGGTTAAGGAACATTTTCTCAATGATATCAGGTGAGGATATATTTATATTGGCAGGGCAGTCAGTCCCACTAGGGTCACATGCCAACCTCCGGAAATGAAAGGGCCATTTGTTTGACACATACATATCAGCAGGCATTCAAAATACCCTAAAATGAACTCACCTTGCCAAGACAGTGGATACAAAGAAAACACAGATACTTATTGAGGTATAAAAAAAAACCAAATGGAGCTTACCAGGTAGTCACTAATGAGGTCTCCTTTCCCAAAGTACTCTGTCAAACCTCGCAAGGCAACTGTCATGGCAAAAAGAGCCCGGGTGACGTAATTCATAGTTTCAGTCACGTGACTACAATAGGTAGCTGGCGGGCAAAAAGAACAGCGAAAATGGCAACAAACAGTGGACAAATTCGAGAAGTGCCGCCTACTCAACTACGATCGCCATCAACCACAGACCATACCACTATAGCCAGACAGGGATATTTGGGAACTTGTGATCCATTTACTGCACCCGCTGACATTTTTATTTCTTTAACCTCGACGAAGTCCCTGCCTGAGCTCCAGTGTGGAGATATTTACATCTATCTAATAGAAAATCCGTCCCCCTACACATCTCGAAAACTGAAAGCCTACAAAAGCACAGTTATTTAATTTTCAGAAGTGGATGGGTTCACAACGCTGTCGTCTGGAAGGTGAAAACGAAAAACATCTTCATAATCAGAGCAAAGATGAGTGCCATTTAATAGCTAGCTAGCGAGCTACCTGCTGTTAGCTAGCAGCCTTTAGCCTACCCAACGCTGTTCTTTATCATTTGACACAATTTCCTGGTTTAAACCAGTACGAACACCTGGTCTGGCGAATGACAACTTAAATTATCTTCCCATATATTTTCTACTGGCATTGTAGTATTACCAGTTGGATAAGGTGACCAGATTTCTGAGAAAAAATCCGGGGACATTTTCAGTTAAGACACGTTAACACCTCCAAAACATGTCATGTTTTTGTCTTTGTAATAAAAAAACGGGGACACTAACTGGGCCCTTATTCATAAAAGCAGTTTATCTTACCCTTGTTCTTGTAAATCGCAATGGGAATGTCAAACTAGGGTTGTCACGATACCAAAATTATGACTTCGATACTATACCTGCCAAAATATCACGTAATACTAGCATCGCTAACGAGATGTCTTGCTAGCGGCTAAATTTAGCGAATCCTGTTAAATTTGCTTACTTTGTTTATGACAAACTAGCAAGTCAACAACTGTCCTAACACAGTCAAACATCAAGCAATTGCAACACAAGACAAAGCAGACGTCCTCTTTTTTTAAATGTGTCCGGGTAAAAGAGGACGTCTGGTCACCCTAGCTAAACTAGGCTAAGGCTACTCGTGTTAGGCTGTATATGGGTGAGCTTGGGGGTGTTCATGTTTATAATCACATTTGCTAACCTGTCGTTCTTTGAACTTTCTGAAAAGTTTGGGGTGTCTGTCTGATAGGTGCTTAGCCATATTCGACGTGTTCCCTCCCTTTGTCTGAGTGGATTTGAAGGGTCTGTGTGTGTCGATGGATTTTCCTTCGGTGTCTGCTTCGTACCCGAAGTATTTGCATGTGTGAGAGCTGGGCAGCCCCGCCCTTGCAGTCAATGCGTGCAGGCAGCCTGACGGTGGGTGTCCACGGCACAAATGACATGCGTTAAATCGCTATGCGTAAAGTCGCATGGGGGGCGTGGTCAGGAAAATCATGTTTGACTGTAGCAAAGTTGGGCTTTGCTAGGGATAGCCAGGTGAGCTTTGCTTTTTAACGCTCGCGGTTATGTTGGAAGCACCCACAGTTTTGTGCTGTCAATAAAGTCATCATTAAATACATGATTAGATACTCAAACTCCGCGTAGTGACTGAGGTCGCTAATATTGGAGTGGGTCATTTGTCCCAAAATGTGCTCATGTGCAAAGTAAACAACAATCAATTAAACGTTATAGGTAACTTATTAGCAGCTAGCTAGCTAGCCACTATGTGTTCCAATGGGTTTTCGGTTAAAGTGTTAGCGGCAAGCTAACAGTAATAGTCCAGAGCTTCAGTTCAAGACCTACAATATTCTGTTTGACCTCACAGCATTCGTGTAGCATATAAACAACAAACTGAGTCGATTAAACATATAAAAAGTCCTGTAAAAGAGGACGTGTCCGGGTAAAAGAGGACGTCTGGTCACCCTAGTTATAGGTAACTTATTAGCAGCTAGCTAGCCACTATGTGTTCCAATGGGTTTTTGGTTAAAGTGTTAGCGGCAAGCTAACAGTAATAGTCGAGAGCTTGAGTTCAAGACCTACAATATTCTGTTTGACCTCACAGCATTCGTGTAGCATTTAAACAACAAACCGAGTCAATTAGACATATAAAAAGTCATGTAGATAACCTTTATTCACATAAAATATTTCCCAGTAACAGAGTCCCGAGACGCCGCCATCTTGTTTCGATATTTTTGATTACTCCCGCCCCTATGAACTACGTTGGCTTCCAAATAACACACACGCCGAACTGATTGGCTCTCAGCATGCAGCAAATCGCACTCATTTGCATAAAGTTAAAGCAAGCCCAACTTTTTGCAGGCAGCAGACACGATTTTTTCCTCAGTATGCAGCAAATCGCATCCATTCTATCCCAATGAGAGCAGCACGATATCGCATGCCGTGGACACGTACCGTGACAGGGAGCTCTGATTGCGTGCTTTTTTAATGAAGTACCGGTACCAAAAATATGCGTATCGTATCGTTTTTAACGTAAGGGTACCGCGGTACTTTTCTAGTACCGGTACACCGTGCAACACTATGTCAAACAAAGAGTTTTCTTCTTAAAACTAATCACAAAGTGGCTGAAATGAAGAGTAGTAAAGGTAACAACCTTTTGCCAGATAATAAGAACCAATATCAGTGATAATAACTTCGTTGACGTCATGCACAAGCTTCCTTGCAGTAACCTCTGTTTGGCTGATAAGTGACTGGTCTGCACGGATGGGTGTCAGGTGTAGGTTTTGCCAGCATAGAAAATTTTGAGGCAACTGAATGCATCGTATTCCTATATTCGTTTGAGTCCGGGGACGACTGGCCAGTCAGTGGCCACCTGCTGCTCTGAGGTAAGCCAAGGAGAGTTAGAATTATTAGGTTCCTTAAAACTGCCCTGCTGATAATAACATTGGGCCCCCCAGCAGCTTACTAACAGTCTACTTCTAAGTGTTTCGAGAGAGGACTGTGTTAATTTACGTCCATATCGGGCTCTAGCCCATCTAATAGCTCTTTCTAGAGCCGGTGGTTGAAACATACCCAACTCTGTCTGGATTGTGTTTGCCAATAGTGCATAGTGATCCCTCAATGCAAGTACATTGTTGCATAGCCAAGCCTTGGTGTTGGATGCTACTTTGCCCAAGATAGTTGCATTTGGAGCAGCTGGTTTAATGAAAGAGGTAAGTTTATCTACCTGTTTGGTCATACCAATTGGGTATGATTCCTTTTCAATGGCAGAGTTTAGAATTTCTAAGTGATGCAATGCTTGTAAAAGTTTAAAGTACTGTTTTGACAGATCTATTCTAGTATTTAAACCATTGCTATTCTCATTCTGTTCTCCTAGGACAGAGGGCCTTTTGGAGGTGGGGGCAGCCATTTTGTATGGTTTCTGCTCAGAACGGGGAAGCAGGTGGAGCTCACCAAATGGAGGACAGTGGGGGGAAGAGGTGTTTTGTTATTTCGACTAAACAGATACAATACTACACTGTCTAGTTTCTTCTTTCAAACAAGAAAGTGGGTGAACCAACAGGACCAGTACAGTACAGTAAAATAGGGGGATGGAGAGAGTATGAGAGAGAGAAAGAGAAAGGGAGGACAAAAAAACAAACGGGCTAGGGAGAGAGAGGGCCAGATGTTTTCTCAACCTGCTTTAAAGTGCAAGGTGAAAGAGAGGCATAAGGATAACTCAATCCAACTAACCAAGTTTGAGAGGGGGAAGTCAGATAGAGGCAGTTGAGACTGCCAGTAAAAAATAAAAAATAATAAAAAATAAAATTTAAAAGGGAAAAATAAAAGCAAGTAAAATATGCTTAAAACAAACTTAAAACATAATATACAAGATCTATAACACTAGATTCCACTTAAGGGACTCAAAAATCAAAACACATCAACCATAAAACTGAAGCCAGAGAGAACCAGAAGGGTAAGTTTGTAAAAGCACAAATGTCAGTTCGAGCCAACACTGATTGGGCCTCTCCACCCGCACATCGGCTTCATAGGAAGAAAAAACCTTTTGCATTTACCTTACATTATTAGGATTCCTCCGTCAGTAGGAACCCTATTGTTATTGTAGGTATTATTATTCTTGTACCATGGGAGTCAATGGCAGCCCCTAGAACCGTATGGTAACTTTTTCTGAAATTTGGCACACTCATTAAGGACAGTCCCTTCTTCACTCACACCAAGTTTCATGTCTCCCACTAGACCACACTAGCGCCACCAACGGGTCAAAGTTGGACTTTTGTTAACACTGTAACTTTTGAACCGTTTGACCGATTTTCAAAAATGAGGTACCATTGGATTCCTTGGATAAAGACGAATTCAACGTTCAATGGCGACAATTTTCGGTTGTATAGATTTTCTGTTATTCCCGGTTTTATCAAAAAAACCTTTGAATGCCTACACCTCCTACAATTTTGGTCAAATCTTCTTCAAAATCACCAGAGATGATCTTCAGACCAAGCGACACAAAACCTATTCAACAGAATTTTGATCCTCACAACCGTTTGTCCGGTATAGCCACTCAAATTCAGCAGAAAAGCCGCCAACAAGGAATATGTAAGCAAAACTTTGAGATACAAACCTGGGTGACATTGGTACAGGGGTAGAGAAGTCGTTTAGTATTCAGAAGTTTGTTAGTTCAATTCCCTGTCATAGCATCCTTTAGCAAGACACTTCTTTCTTCACTCTTCTTTCCTCTATTCTTTCCTTCTTCCACTCTTCTTTCCTTCTTTTACTCTTCTTTCCAAAATTGTAAAGAATATACATTTTCCCCTGGTTTCGCAATCTTAGGAGGAATCCGCATCGCTGCTTGCAGCTATATTTTATGATTGCTTTTCTGTGTTTGTTTGTCCACAGACCACAGGGTTCTTTGAGAGTGCAGGTTTAATCCAGGTAGGTTTTAGAAATCCCTGCAGTGGTGGAAATGTTTGTTTAATTTCCTGCTTGATTTGTTTTTCCAAGTAGTCCATTTAGAATATCCATGGCTTTAAAATAGTCCATAAGGAAGAGTTTTGTTATGCTTGAAGAGTACCAGTTGTCTAGGTTTTTTTACAAGGGGGAGGTGAGCCGACGTTTCGCTTGTTTAAGCTTCATCAGGGTAGTGAGGGAAGGTTCCACATGGCCTATGTAGGAAGTAGAAGGGGGTAAAGCATCACATGTCAGAGGTTTCCAGACACCTGACAGGGGTTTGTAGATCACCTGACAGGGGTTTCCTATATTCTGTGTGAATATCAGCTTGAACTATGAACATACAGATCCAGTGTTGCCAACTTTTCTGTAAGGAAAGTAGCTGTTAGCTCTCCCAAAAGTCGCCAGAAGTCGCTAGATGACGCAATCAACTAATTTGCATAATATGCAAATAAGCTGCGCATGCGCACATTATGCAATTCTGGGAGAGGTACAATTTTCGCGCGAATACAAAGTTCTAATATTTTGCCCGCGACTACAAAGCTCTAATATTTTGCTGCTATCTAGTCAGACTAGCCGCGCAGGCGATGTGTGAGTGGAGAGGAGACGATGACAGCCCTCACTGTACTCAGCTCTCGTGAGATCGGTTGTAATGTGAACTGCAGAACGGGATATGTGAGATGCTTTGTCAGTGCTTTGTCGACACAATAATCCAATAAAAATGACAGAAAAAAGTCGCTAGATTTGTCGCTTTTTGCTAATAAAGTCTCCAAGGGGGTCTGGAAAGTCGCCACACTGTACAGATCAAGCCCATAGACTCCAGGATCTTTGGAATTGTGTTTTAGGTATAACTATACCTAAAGTGATTTAAGAAACAATCAAACAAAAAGATTCAAAATACAATTTCAGTAAAGAAAAAAAATGCAATTCAATCCAAGCAATGTCAAGGTGAGGGAGGGAGATCTGAATAATCTAAAAAATATTAAGTTCTGTGACACACTACCAATTGACATATTTGTTGATAAAGAATATGTGAAGTTAATGTGGGAAAAAGACATTCCATTAGTGTCTTTTAAGTAATGTAAGCCTACTATTATTATAGGCTACCTGTAATTGTCTATCTATGTAGCCTAAGCACATGACTCATTTAAAGATTTTAGCACATTGAAACCCACTGCTTAAAATTGAACTGGTGAGACTGGTTTTGCTTCCACAGAAGTATCAAAGTTCAAAGTACTTCATTGTCACACAAACAACAGACAGACGTAAGCGGGAAGCGCAACTGGATGTACGGAAAGCGAGTGCAAGGAGCTTTCAAGTGGTTTGATTTATTGACAAGTTGCCAACTACCTCTCAATAGTAACCCAGACTAATGCAACTGAAATGTCATAGTACTGTAGTTAGTATCACTGCTAATGTTAAAAAGTTAACAAAGTTAGTTAGCAAGTAGAGCTGTGGCTTACACCTGACCGACAGATAGCTGCTGCTTAACACTCAAATTGTTGCAAATTGTAGATCATAGGCAACATACATATTATAGGTTAAATAATATGACATAGATGATAAACAATGACACTTACAATAAACACTGTTCGCTAATCGCCTATCCCAATGCTATCCTGTCTTGTACTCGATTTGCCAGAGCTAGCTGGCTAAATGAATGGACGCGAGAGAGATCTGAATAAAAAAAGTAGAAGCTTAGGGCAAAGATTCTACCGCGCTGCATATTCCACCAATCAAAATACTACTAAGACGGGCATTCTAGAACATCTTTGAGCTCTGAGCTAGAGCTTGTCCCCCTGGCTGCTGGCTGGCTTGCTTGAGCCCGTGGCGTGTAGGCTACGCAACTAAACGTTTGGTCATTGTTTTCTTTCTTTTTTTTATTTGTATCCCGGGTCTGTTGTTGGTCACAGTGAAAACCGGGGACAGGCCACCAAAAACGGGGACTGTCTCCGGAAACCGGGGACGTCTGGTCACCTTATAGTTGGATGACAAAATACACTAGCCTAGCTACTTGCTTGTCGCAATCTCATAGCAGAAGCCGGCTAATCCAATTTGAATCGTGTTGATGCTTTGTTTCTTGACTTTATTACTTGATCTATTCCCGTTTTAGGTAGTTATTCTGATAAATGAGGCGACCAGAACAGGGTGACTGCTTTTATTGACAGCTCTAAAAGTAAGGCTACTTTACTGTGTGTCTGAGAAAAGTTGACTCAGAAGACGTCTACAATCAGCTGGCAGCAACGTGGGCAGGTTTTAAATGCGATAAAAACAAAATCCTGACTTGTCTCCTTGCCGATTTCAACAGCCAACCAAGCAACAACTGTCTATCATTTTACTACCTAAGTCAGTCAGATGTTAAAGCGGAGATATTAAATTATCTTGAATGAAAGGTGGTCGGTTCCTGTATAAACTCCAGGGTTAGACAGCTGTGGAATGTTTTTTTTCCCCCCGCCAGCTGGTCATTCTGACGTCACGTGAAAACTATCAATATTGGCTTTCGAACGACTCTTGAGTGACAGTTGCTATACCAATGCTAGCATTACGTCACCCGCTAAATACCTCAATAACGCGATTTACCCCAGAGCATCTCACATTAGACTTCGCTACCTGAGACCAGCTTTCCTGTATTTTACCTGCAATAAACCAAGCAAAACAACCATGTGCTTGATGTTTGACTGTGTTAGGAAAGTTGTTGACTCACTAGTTTGTTATAGTGTCTCTTGACTCTGTCATAGCCATGTGTCACAGTAGCATCTCTGTTGTCACTGGTTGTCAAAAAAGATCACAGCGCAGCAGACGGCAGCGCAACCTGGGTAATCTCCGCTCACTTCAACAAACCTCTTCGGCTGTAACCTCTTTCTCTGTTGGCCTGTGGAACTGTCAGTCTGCAGTCAGGAAAGCTGATTTCATCTCAGGTTATGCCAACCACCTCTCCCTAGGGCTCTTAGCTCTCACGGAGACATGGATCACACCTGAAAACAATGCTACCCCGGCAGCACTCTCCACCAACTATGCCTTCTCCCATACTCCCCGGCCATCTGGTCGTGGAGGTGGGACGGGGCTGCTGATTTCAGACAACTGGAAATTCACTCCACTGCTGCCTTCAAACAGGTATGCCTCCTTTGAATATCATGCAATTATGGTAACTGCTCCTGTTAAAACTTATGTGATTGTTATCTACCGTCCACCAGGACAACAGGGTGATTTCGTCCATGAGCTGGACACCCTGCTGTCATCCATCCCTGAGCAGGAGTGTCCAACACTCATCCTTGGCGACATGAACATCCACCTAGACAATCCCAACTCAGCTGACTTTCGAACCCAGGTTCACTCGTTCGACCTACAACAGGTCCCCACTCCTCCAACTCACAAAGCAGGAAAAGAGCTTGACCTCATCCTTGCTCGGAACTGCACCACGGACAACCTAACGGTAACCCCTCTGCATTGCTCGGACCACTTCTTCATTCGCTTCGATGTTCGGCTCATTAAGCAACCCTCTGTCCCCCCTCCGATGGTCTCGTTCCGGCGCAACCTCCGCAACCTCTCTCCCACCCACTTTTCCTCTCTGGTTTCTTCTGCTCTTCCACCTTTATCCACTTTCTCCTCACTAGGTGTCGATGATGCCACAGAATCACTCTGCTCCACTCTGAGCTCATGCTTGGACACTTTGTGTCCACTTTCCACCAGACCTGCTCGTTCTACCCAGTCTCATTCGTGGCTGAGTGATACCCTCCGAACGCAGCGCTCCAATCTCAGAGCGGCTGAGAGAAAGTGGCACAAATCTGCAGCACTGGACGATCTTGCAAGCTACCAGACACTGCTGGCCTCCTTCTCATCCAGCATCACTGCTGCTAAGAAGACTTTTTTTCAACGACAAGATCAACGGTGCAACTGACGCTCGGAGACTATTCTCCACCTTCAAAACTCTGCTCTACCCTCCTCCTCCTCCCCCAGCTACTAACCTCACTGCTGATAACTTTGCTTCCTTTTTCACAGAGAAAGTGGCAGCCATCGGGAAACAGTTCGACCAACTGTCTCCCCCCCCTAAGGGCGCAACCGTCAATGGCTCATCATTTCCTTCTCTCACCCCTCTCAGCGAGAGTGAGGTCTCCAAAATCCTAACAGGTAGCCGTCCAACTACTTGCCCGCTGGATCCCATCCAATATCCTTCAAGCCATATCGCCTGCCGTCTTACCGGCAATAACACAGGTGATTAATGCTTCATTTAATTCTGGAAGATTCCCTTCTTCATTTAAAGTGGCTCGGGTAACACCGCTGCTGAAGAAGCCGTCTCTCGATCCCACTCAGGTGGAAAACTATCGACCGGTCTCACTTCTCACGCTCCTATCAAAAACCATTGAGAGGGCAGCTTCCAAACAGGTCACAGAGTTCCTATCAAGGAACAATCTCCTCGATCCAAACCAGTCTGGATTCAAAAGTGGTCACTCCACCGAAACAGCCCTGTTTCGGACGGACGAATGGCATGAGAACTTCCGAATGTTGCGCACATCACTACTGTCTCTTTCGGAGTTACTGCATCTCTCCATAGAATTCATGCGGGTTCATGTAAACAGAAACTTTTTAAAAAACGATCTTGTGTGTACGACGTTATTTTTGAAAACAGAGGGGCAGAAATATTCGTTTCTGTAAATACCCGGCTATGTGTAAATGTGGTCTTAAACTTGACCACCAACCATTGCAGCCAGAGACCGGGCCTGGTTCTTTTAAGTACGGATGTCGCTTGATGAGAGCCTCTGCCACAGCACAAAGCTGTGCACCAGATGGATATGCTGTGTACTGGTAGATTGTTTACGCTAACCTCTCAAGAATGTCGGTCTTAATACTTGGTGAATTCAGAAGGCTTCCATCCCTGAGCAAGCTTGCATGTGCTCTGTCCAACACAAGGTCTGTGTTATAGGCAAATCTTGGAATTGGAAACTCAGATGGCCAGGGGATAGATCTTTCCACACATGGATCACGTGGCAACCAAACTGTGTCTGCTGAGGAGCCTAATGAACAACAGGAGGCTGAGGAGGTACCATCATTTAGGGAGATGTTCTCCGCTGTATCCAGTGGTGGCACACATGTTGGTGGTGCAATGTGAATGACTTTGAGTGTGGATTTATCTTCAATTAGATCAGTTGATAGTTGTAGTAAACTGGTCTCCGAAATCACTGTCTATGTACTTAAGGGTAAACTCCTCTTGTATATCAAATGCCTCTTTTACAGCAGCATGGAGATCTTCTACAGTCAGTGGTATTCCAGATGGTAAAGTCAGTTTTCGTATGTCATGTTGTGCCAGAATCACTCGAAGCATTACAAGCGAAGCCATTGTGTCTGGTGGAGAGCTAGGGAAGAGTAAAAAATAGATAAACAAATGACAATTTGATAATTTGGCTGGCTTTGAGGTGATTAGCATTATTCATCTTAAGTTTATATACAGTGAAATATTCTTTAAATAGAACAGTGGCTACTGCTCTGAATTAAATATACTGGGCTAATACTAATCATTGGAAACATTTTTAATTATTCCCTAAATTACATGAACAAGCTATGGGAATAATGCTCCCTACCTGCTGTATTTTTGTTGCCTAAAATGACAAACAATTGTGTCTCCTTAGAGTAACCATGCGCTTTCCTCCTATTTTGTAAGCTGCCACGGGATAAGTGTTATCTATGGTGAATCATTCATCTGATGAAGCCCTAGTCTGAACACAGGCAGAAACTTGTTTGTGATCCTGACAAGTTCGTTGATTGAGCAGGATTTCTTGATGTTTTTGGAGGGGAAGTTCTTGTCCAAATGGCCCATGTTTTTCCGACCAGACTTCACTTAATAGGCCAAAGCGCTAGTGCCAACTCTCCATGTCGAGGAGCTCCTTAGTTCTGCCCAAGGCAATGACGGTGGTAAATTGAGTTCATTTAATTAAAAAAAAATTGTCGGTCGTTACCTCCTGCTTCATACTTTGTACCATTACTTACGTATTTAATCCTTAACTGTTTAGGATAGGGTTGTGACATCGCTTCACTGTGCTTTCTGCTGCATCTTATTCCTCCGACATCGAAAATCAGTGCCCTCCAAGCAGAGGACTACTTGGTGAGGTATCTGCCGGTATGTTTGTGATACATTTCATAGAGCTGCCAACATTGGGTTTTAGAAAGTAGTAGCTGGGGGAGAGCCTTTACCTGCTCTGAGATGCAATCTAGGTCATATTAGGACATGTTTTTCTGAAACATAACTGTATAATTTCCTCTTTTCCCTGTACTTTTGCACACAATTATACACAGACATACAGAAAAAAGTGTTTTATTACCCGAACACATGAAATAATACTGAATTACCAAATCACTGTATCACTGTAGTGTCCGATGGTGGTCACCAAGCACTGAACATTAGAGCAGAGTTCAACATGAAACAATACTGAATTACCAAATACAGTTCTGACTAACAGCACTGAACATTAACACCTGAAAAACCTTAAAGTACACATGTACAGATCCTTATTTAGATCAGAGTTTAACATGAAACAATACTGAATTACCAAATACAGTTCTGACTAACAGCACTGAACACTAACACCTGAAAAACCTTAAAGTACACATGTACAGATCCTTATGTAGATCAGAGTTTAACATGAAACAATACTGAATTATCAAATACCAACCTCTCAAGCTGGTCATAGGTTGTTGACTTTGCCTTGGCAAGAGTTTTCTTGGAGTACGCCTGCTTGTAGCAGACAGACCCCTTTGCCCCCATGAATTGTTTGTGGCTAATGAGGTTACTCAGGGATTCAATGTGCATACTGGGTCTGAACTAATGAGGTTACTCAGGGATTACATTTGCATACTGGGTCTGAACTCGGTTTAGTTTTTTGTGACGGGACTGAAGATGTGTTCGCAGTCTGCGTTGGAATGGAAGATGCAGAGAATAGCCAGCATCTATGGAGGACCAAACCTGCCATATTTACAAATGAATGAATGAATAAATAAATGTCCACATCCATGCATTTAGACAGAAATAAATGAATAAATGTATTAATTAATGCACAATTGTCAATCAATAGTTACTTATAATTTACATTTATGTATGTATTTATTTCTGTATTCATTTATGTATGTATTTATTCATTCATTCATTCATTCATTCATTCATTCATTCATTCATTCATTCATTCATTCATTTATTTATTTATTCATTTATTTATTTATTCATTTATTTATTTATTCATTCATTCATTGTTCCCAATATGATAATGAGAGGAGGCCAGTAGGCGTGGAAACTGACGTTCAGACATTGCAATCAATCCAGAGCCTTAGATTCAATCTAGCTAACTAGTGCAAGCACTTCCACAGTTTTCAACCTGAATTCAACGATCACGTGCATTGGAATCTTCTGCTTAACGGCTAGTGAGTGACATTCTGAGATGAGATGGAAGAAAGACGGTCCATAGCAGAGTTGCTCCGTGAGGCTGCAGACCGTTTGGAGAAATGTATGTACACAACCATACTGTATTCAATAGATCGATAGTTAACACGCGAAGGTATACTTACGTTGCAAATTTAAATTATTTCTGTTTGTGTAGCAGGTACTGCCGAAATCGTACCGCCGTCTCACTCTGTGCGCCCACATGATGGTAAATTCACTAGCCTAGCTTGTCAGTTTGTTTGGGGTTACTTCTGCATAAATGTACGTTCATGTGGTAACATTACCATAACCTTTGGCTGTCTACATTAGTGATACGAACATTAGCCAAGTAACTGCACGGAAATAGCCAACAATAAATCTTTCCTTTGAAGTTTAGCATCAACTATTACGTTTTGCAAGTGGCATACAATTCGTCCCATTATTTATTCGTATGATTTCTATCGTGTCACAACAGCAAGTTCAAGCATACCATCTTCATCTTTTGCTGCAGCTAGACACCCAGTTGATGGTAAGTGAATACTTACTGGAGGGATTCTTTAACCCTAAAGTAATTGATAAGACAATGCACAATAGGTCCAACCTTGTGTTTCCCCCCCCCCCATTAAGCTGAAGTGGCACGGCTGTTTAGCCCTTACCGAGGCCAAAATACACGACGCCAAACTTTAAGTTTAAGAACATACACACACAACTTCTGCTGCCTTGGTGAAAAGAACACATGCTTGGTTCCAAGCAAAGCAGAAAAAGATGACCTTTCCAGGGCAGGGCTGGGAGAGAAGCGTCTTACCTTTCAAGGTATATTGTGTTCAACCATATTTAGGTTGTTAGATCATAACTATGCCAGACGTCAAAGCCTTTGAAAATGGTAGTGAGAATTGGGAAGTGTGAATATTATAGATTTAGTCATTATTACACTACACTATTTACTTTCACATAAACTTCCCGCACCACTGAACCTTTTAAGCTGTGAATCAATTCTTGTAATGCAGAAGTGTTAGTGGATAACTGGTAATGTTACTGTTTTTATACTTATTCCTTGTAGGTAATCACACCAGCACAGATGAGTTAATGGAATTTCTTCTAAGCTCATTTCCTAAATTGAGAAGTGCTGGAGGATTTGAATTGCTCCGAATTTCAGGAATGACACGAAGCCGGCAGCTTCTGATAATACCGTGTCCAAATAAAGGCTACGATATTAAATTCCTCAAAGACCCACGGACCCAGATTGGCAATGCCATCATTTTTATCCGCCCACTTCAAAGAAACTTGAATCTAGACCCTGTAAGCATTCACTAACCTTTCTGCTGTATAAATCAGCATTAAAATGTATATTGTTTTTATTACTGTATGAGCTATTATGCATCTAGGTATTTGCCTACTTAGTTTGCTACCATCACATATAGTGCAGTGAAGTTTGTAGGTATGGTCTGCTAATTATATAGGAAGCATTGGTTTTAATGTAACATTAATCCTGGGTCTTCTTTTGTTTGAATGTAATGATCCAAATTAATAGGAGTCCAGAAATGAGGCTGAGCTTGGCAGAGAAACTGGACTGGCTGGACCTTCTCAGCTGTGTGTATGCTGTGGACAGGAATTTCCTTTTGTAGAGATAAAAATACACAGTGAATCATGCATAAGGTACTGGTCTGTCATTTGTCTATTCTTACAGTACATGGCTTAGTTTTGAAAAAATTTGAAAGGATTTAGAATTCTGTGACTTTTGGGGTGGGATTTAAAAAAAAACATATATATTAATAGGAATATCTAACTCAAGTTGTTTGTTAGGGCTTCTGAGGCATCAGCGAGTGCTTCAGATAGGAGGTCTGAGGCGTCAGCGAGTGCTTCAGATAGGAGGTCTGAGGCGTCAGCGAGTGCTTCAGATAGGAGGTCTGAGGCGTCAGCGAGTGCTTCAGATAGGAGGTCTGAGGCATCAGCGAGTGCTTCAAATAGGAGGTCTGAGGCGTCAGCGAGTGCTTCAGATAGGAGGTCTGAGGCGTCAGCGAGTGCTTCAAATAGTAGACTACCCAGACAGGCAGTCAGGTATAATCCAGGATTTGGCACAGGAAACCATGTGTCATCCAGGGAAACTGAAGCGGGGACTGAGATCATTGATGTAGATGCTGTTAAGGAGTCAGGTATTTTAAATAGTTGTATCATACATTTGATTAAGTAAAACAGATTTCTAAAGGGGATGATTAGCTAATCGCAATATTGAATTGCTATTTTTGCATTTACAGGGTGGAAAATGGAATCGGATACACTAAAAGCTGCAACAAGTTTCAGAGAGCACATAATCGGTACCCACGAAACAGGAAAGCCTCTGAGACTTCGCATGGATGTGAGAGACACAGAAGAGGACAGGGAAAGGTCCATCTTGACTTTTTACAAGAACCGTAACACAGAATGGGCTTGTCCACTCCAGTGCTCACTTGATGGTAAAGTCTACAGTTTTGATTCTCTGAATAAAATGCGCCTGTTTGATAAATAAACAATGGGGTTTGAATTGTTCGTGCAATGTTGATAGGTGATCCTGCTGTGGGCGAAGGAGTGACAAGACATTTCCTCACAACTATAATGTCCAAACTTCAACATGGATTTCAACTGAATCTTGGTGAATGTTTGAATTACAGTCCTCACACACTTTCCCTTCTACATAACTTTTCCTTCTACATAACTTTTTCTCAACTATACTTTTTCTCTAAGTTCCTGGAGGTATACTGCTGTTTGAGGGTGAAGAAGATCATCTAGTCCCATCATCATCTTCGTTCCTTTTAGAGAGTGACCTCTTTGTTGTGGCGGGACGCATGATAGGCCACTCGTTCCTCCACGGTGGACCATGTCTCACTGGATTGAGTCCTGCAATTGTGCATGTGTTGTTTGGAGGATCACCAGAAACATCCACAATAGACATCAAGGACTGTGCTGACACTGATGTCCGAGAGGCCATTCAACTGGTGAATTCTTAAGCCATACCCTAGGGTGTTTTGAAAATATGTATTGCTACATTTGCTAGTACATGTGCTAGAGTTCTGTTGACTAAGTTATTTTTCTTCATTGTGGACCTTAAGTTGGAAGGCACTGCTTTCCTGACAGAACAGGAGAAAACCACTATTTCGAAATTGGCTGTGTCCTGGGATCTGCCAGGAGTGACCCAAGAAAATAGGAAATGGCTCATGGAAAAGATGCTTCTCCATGCTGTGAGTCTAATCTTCATTCATTGTAATGAAGTAAAAGTTCTTATTAGAGATTGACATTTATACCAAAACTACAATTTCCTATTCACTAGAACTATTCGTTCGAACCATAGTTAATCCCTAGTTTATATGTATTTGACAGGTCTTTGGAAGAACTGTCAAACAGTTAAAGCAACTGCGGTCTGGTTTAAAAGAAACTCTTGTTTGGCCTCTGCTAACCGAGAGGAGAGACACCATTCCCCTGCTTTTCCCCAGAAGCTCCGTTACACTGTGCACTCCAATGGTATGTTGCCTCCCTTCATTTTAGGACTTTTGTCTAAATATACTAAGTGTGGATTATTTTTATTTGTCTTTCATCACAGCTCTAGTATTAGATTTTGTGTTGAGTATTTATGGTCATAGTCTGGCCTTGTCTAGTGTAGTAATATAGACATGGACATCTTTTTCAAGATGATACTAGAAAAAATAACCTGGCCCTCACTGAATGACACCGAAGATGGTGACGAGGATGTCTCTCTGGAAGATCTCTGCCGGATCACCAGCTTCCTCCGTGACTACATAGAGAATGGTATGCTTTATTACTATAAATAATTCATGAAAGGAGCAATCATTTGTAATGTATTGATTTCATGTCATTATTTTTAGCCTCTCCAAAATCCCTAGAACAGCTCCTCAAGTTTTGGACCGGGTGGGAAGTACCTCCAAAATCCCTAGATCTTGAAGTTGTGAGTCAAGCTGGCCTTCCTAAATCATCAACATGCTTCTGTCTCCTGAAGTTGCCCAACCATTATTTGGAATATGAAACATTTGAAGCAGACATGACCATGGTAACTAGTGTGACAGATGTTGGCTTTGGGCTTAATTAGAAAAAAACATTACAGCTGTTTCTAAGAGAACAAAACCTTTCACATAAAAAGTTTGTTTTACATCTGTTTTATTAATAAGTGCATTTTGGCTATACAGTTGCCTTTATTCTCTGTAAGTTGATGGATGCTTTAATGTATAAGCAGTGTTCTAATTGTTGCAACTTTACAGCACTAGTAGATCAGTCAAGTATTATAAAAAGGATCATACATTTCAATAGTTCTGATTATGTAATGTCAATATTGACAGCGTGTTTGAAAAAATTGCAATAACTGTTACTGTATCTGACACTTATTAAAGTCTGGAATTCAATGTCAAGTTTTGTATTCTGCATTTCTGGATTCCAGATATTTTTACAGACAAGGTATATACCTATGTTGCCTAGTTAAGAATTTCAGACAATATGGCCACAGATTGTGTGTATACATCCAACACATTGGAGAAAGAACCTTCTGGGTTTGGCAGCCTCCCAACTTCCTGTTCAGTCAGTGGGCGCCGAAGTTCCACTTCAGGTATAATGACACCTTGACAACGAGGCCTGAATGGACCTGCCCAGTCGATGCCATACTCTACATCGACCTAATAGAAAGATTTTAATCACTTAATATAAATTGACAATACACTATAGGGCTTTAAATAGTTTGAGAAAGATAGAAAGATATTGGTTAGAGGATGCAAATTCCTCAAGTTAGTGAGTACAAAATTAAGTGGGGATATGTCATCTAACAAGAAAAATGAGAATCTACTTAATCAGTTTAATGCAAGTGCTATAGAGTAATACAAATCATTCCTATCTGCAAGGATTAAACATGCATAACACATGCAAACCTGTAAGGGGTCTGCCTCCAGTTGATGACGAGTCCAGAGTTGGTGAGGTGACTGATTGCCCTCGGTCCGGAGTCGGTGGTGGTTCCAGCCATCTTTGAAGAACTGAAGGTGCCTCTGTATATGTGGAAGAAAGCTCCAGTGCAGTGCACAGAGTTGAACTTCATCATCTGGATAAAGTAGGCCCTCATGCTCCAGGTTGTAGAAGTAGGTGTAGAAAAGATCAAGTACCCCTCCAAAAACATCTCTCCACAACCGCTCAATTCTGTAAAAAATAACAGCTAAATAATTACCAGTTAACATTTAGATGTATTATAATTGTAATAGGTTAGGAAGAAGACTGTTGCAGCTTTAGATGCATAATATAACAGAGTTTTCAATACCTTTGGTTGTGTACGCTTCTTCCAGAAATGTGTGAATTTCTGTTTAGCCCTCTGCTGGTCAACATGTAGTGTGCCACATCAATGTTTTCTCCTCCTTTGTCTGATCTGACACGAGATGGCACGCCATAGAGATGGACTGCTTGTCTGAAGCTATCCAGCACGGTTGAGGCACGGTTATTAGTGGCAGCATTTAGGTAAACAATGAGGCGACTGAATCCGTCAATACCACCATGCACAACAATGCGCCATCTGAAACAAAATATGTTATCTTACAAGCTGAGCAAAGCTAAATGCTAATAAGATCACTTTAAGAACAATGTGTAAACTATAAATTACCTCAAACATGCATTCAATTAATAGAAAAGGGTAGCAGCAACAGTGATGTATAATGGAAGTGCAATAGGATGAACTATAAACGACACAATTATAAACTCTTGCATTGGACAAAGCACTTCACAAGAAAGACAACACAAAACAGCCACACAGGGGCTGGGCATAGAAAAGCTTTATGTACCTTATTAGTTTATGGTTTCCATCTATGTGCCATAAACTGTTTGGAGCTGGTACAGAGTACCGTCTGCGCCTCACTGTCTGCAACATGAGAGTGCGCACCACAACACCCTCTGGATCAATACGGCGCATGGACTCTTGTACACGTTGTTCTTTAAAACAAGACAAAAACAATTAATAAACAAAAGGCTATTATTTATAGTGGTACTTTGTGGACTTTAAATTTAAGGAAAACTAGAGTCTATCTGTAGGATTATAAATAAACAATAATGAACTTACTCTGAATCTTTATGCCCCGAGAGTTGAGATAGCCAATCATCATTTTGTACCCTGTATTGGGGTGATGTTGTAGGATCTCTGTCACCATGGCATCCAACTGCTGATCATCCATTTTAGTGTTCAAGTCAGAGACTCTGAATATTCCATAGAGTTTGGAGTTAATGTTCATGAGTTGGTTGTGAATCCAATGTTACAGTGGCATATTCACTTCAGATTTTCTCAACAATGACAATCTTGCACTAGATTTAGTGGTTAGGGAACGTAAATTAGGCTGAGATTAACTTCTTGCGAGTTTTATTGCACTGGCGGGTGGGTTGACTATCTGCCTGAAGGCCTACTCGATCAACCAGCTAACATAGTAAGTGGTTAATTCAACATACCTTATTCCGTTGTGGGCCATCCTCCGCCGAATTGTTCTTTCGCTAACTCCAAACAATCGGGCAATGTCGACAGCTGTTAACCCCGATAGTAGGTATGACTCAATGGCACTGATGGGCAAAGGATGTAAAGGTCGTCCCGCGATCCTGCTAGTGCTGTCACTTGAGACTCCTATTTGGTGTGCAACGCGTTCCAAGTTTTGAAGAACAAGTGGGTCTAACTCTGTGTCCATTTCAGCAGCTACAAGTCCTATATTTGCCATTATAGCCTCTACACGGAACAGTAGGAAGTCGGGACATACATTTTCGTTTTCAACGAGATCGGCCAGCCTGGCCAAGTCTCTGGCAATTGCCCTTTTTATGTCTTCCATGACAGCAAGGTAACATAGCAAGGCTAACATACTCGAATACAAAGCGTTGAAAACGATTAGCCAATGGTGTGTCAAATACCGCCTACATATTTTTGATTGACACATCTCATTAACATATTGAGATGAATAAATAAATAAATGAATGAATGAATGAATAAATAAATGAATACAGAAATAAATAAATAAATAAATAAATGAATGAATGAATGAATAAATACAGAAATAAATAAATAAATAAATGAATGAATGAATGAATGAATGAATGAATGAATAAATAAATGAATACAGAAATAAATACATACATAAATGTAAATTATAAGTAACTATTGATTGACAATTGTGCATTAATTAATACATTCATTCATTTATTTCTGTCTAAATGCATGGATGTGGACATTTATTTATTCATTCATTCATTTGTAAATATGGCAGGTTTGGTCCTCCATAAGCATCACCATCACCCTGCACAGCATCACCATCACCCTGCACAGCATCACCATCACCCTGCACAGCAAAGGATACTTGAGATGGCCCTTCCCATCCCTCAGCTGGTTCATCCGGTGCCACTGTGTCTGGTCCTTCACAGCTGGTGATGCTCTCTGGCAGAACATCAGTTTGGTAGGTCATGAATTGACCCTCAAGCTTGTCCATCACCTCAGCATTCATCCTCAAGCAGGGGAATCTCGCCTGTGAAGTACCTTATAGAATTGTAGTCTGCGCTGTCCCGTGTAGATGTAACCAAAACGGGTTGAAATGTTTGACCCTTGGATACACAACAATACCAAAACGTATTTGCAAAAGATTTGATTTTTATTAACAAAGTCTAAAACAGGAAACTGTCATCCTATAAAATATTAGCAGAGGAAAAAAACACAAAAAAGACAATTCATCAATTCACAAATAAAACAAGGTGGCTAGACTAGGCGCCAACAGTGGCAATGAATATTATGTGCAAATCTGTAGAGAAGGCTAGAGTAAATCTAAACGACCATGTAGTAACCTTATAGCGGTAAGAGTCAATATGTGCAAAACCTAAGCAGTGATCAACACTGAAATCAGTATGTGCCAAATGTAAGCAATTCCACACTGCAATCGTATGTGCAAAAATGCAAACAATTCGACACTGCAATCATATGTGCAACATGCAAACAGCTAAAGACTAAATGAGTCAACAGGTAAGACCACCACATAATATTACAACACATAAATGTAGAGCTCTAGGCATAGGGATTATCAATGTAAAGATAATGGCACTGCGGGCATTCAGTGGAAAGTCTAACCATAACTTGTATTAAACACCATTCACTAATCTAACGGAGGGACGGGCTCAAAGGCCAATCACAGTCCAGTATTACTCACGGCCCAACCCACGGCCTAGCCAACCGAAGTCCAGGAGGAGGTTTTGAGTGACAGATGCGATCCTTTCGGCCACGCCTACGTGGCACTGATGTCGTTCTCCCGTGCGCTAGCAGCTCCGCACAGGCTGGGGAACAAGGAAGCAATAATCAGCACCAACAATAGTTCGGACCACAGCCCAATCACTCAGTGATACCGTTGGGTTTGGTTACTTCCCTTAGAACGAGGAAGTAGCGTGTGTTGATGAGTCTCGGGGTAGCCGTTCACACTGCTGGCGGCGTCTGCTTCTTCTGGAGCTGGGGAAGTGCATGAGGGAGAATCAAACGCCAGAATGCAACGACCACGGTTAGATTTGTGCACACACGAATAAGGCAATAGCGGGGCTACTTTCCTTTATCGTGTGGAGTTGAGTGCGTTGAACAAGTCTCGTTGAGTCGCCGTGCTGGCCGATCGCTCGGGGTTCCGAGAAGAGAGTAGCCGGCTCCGGATCTCGCCTCAGTGCGTGGAATTTGTTGTCGTCCGTAGCCGGGTGCCAGCTCGAGAGAGGAAATCTCGGTTTGTTTTTATGCATCGACACAACCAATCCCGTAGGTGGTCAATCAGCCAGCATATAGGGAACACCTGTAGAGGGATGTCTCACAAGCACAGGCACAACAAATACACAGAAAGAGACATATGTTCAATGTGATGACATTTGCCCCCGTTATAATCCCCCCCCCCCCCCTCGTTAATAGTGGTCGTCCCGAGCACAGTCCTGATACATTCAATGTGTCCATTTTACCCCCGTTACATAGACACAGCCACAGAAGCATTCAGTATAACTGGGTCATCATAGGGAAACTTCTTGACCATGTACTCCACAGCCTTCATGTAGAAAGCCCGCACAGCGCTGTAGACCTTGGCCAGCTGCAGCTCCTCAAGCTCAGGGTGATCTGCTATGAAGGTTCTCGTGTTATGCCCAATGAACAAGGTCTCGTCGCTCTTCTGGTTGCTTGGTTCTCTGAATGGTACCTGGTGAACCTCAGCAGCTGCATTGATCACCTCAGGCTTCACGAATCGGTTCAAGAGATCCTTCAGCTGTGTGGTCAAAGTCCTGTGCAGTACATGTATGCAGGGTTTGTCTAGCTGCAGCAGAGTGTTGGCCTCATCAAATATCGGCAGGACTGCACTCAGAAAGTAGCAGTGAAGGTTGAATGTTGGGTCCTGCAGATGTTGACATGCCCTCTGAACTCTCTTTTGTGCCCATGTCTTGGGCTGAGTGGCTGCAGCTGCTGGTCTTTTCTTTGCCTGACTGGACTTGGCTAGGGTTTGTTGGCGGGAGAGAGAGCCTGCCAAATCAAACCCGGAATTGTCCTTGCTGCTGCCACTGTGAGTTGACTTGTCCTTGCTGCTGCTCTGCGCGGACTTGTTGTGAATGCTGTTGCCAGACTTGGACTGTTCTGACTCAAAGTATTGCAGCAATGCAGGCCACTGCTGCAACAACCTGGTGATGCATTTCTCTAAAGCAGGGGTGTCAAACTCAAATACACAATTAAAAACTGGGTCCACGTCGAGGGCCGGACATATTCAATATTTATTGGGGGGAAAAAAGAGATATTTTTTCATATGTAAACATGAACTTAAACACGAGATTAATTTGAAATGAATTTCTTTTTTTTCCACAGGCCAACAACAGCCAAAAACTAATTTCCTTCAATGGAAATCCAAACATCCAACTATTAACAGTACACTTGCAGTAGCAAAAGAAAAGTGCAAAAAAGGAAATCTAGGCTACATTAAAGCTCAGTTTACAGCACTCTGGTGTGCTATGGTGCACATTAGCCTGAGCCAGATACTTGTCATCTCAAGATCAGGCCCTGAGCTGAAGAAAATCTCAGGATTGAGTGAAGGTGTTCATCAGTGAGGTGACTCCTGTGTGAGGTTTTGTTCATCTTCATCAAAGAGAAAAGTTGTTCACACCGGTATGTGCTGCCAAACATAGAGAGCATTTGAGCAGCTTGGGTACGCAGCTGGGGCATTGTGTCTGGATAAAACGTGGAAACTGCGCAGTGCCCACAGAGTCATACTTTGCCTTGAGTGTGTCGCTACATTGGAGTTCGATCAGCTCCATTTATAATAATTAAGACCTTTGTCAGGGTTTTAATGGCACACACGACACACTGGAACACACACGTGCATATATGGAGGCGACACAGGACACACACACACACACGCAGGTAAGCCTGAGATCGCGGTGAATTTAGTTTCTGCTTTTTCCCATCCTGGACTGTCCTTCCTCAAGGACCCCCCAGGAGCAGTGGGCAGCTTGTAGCGCCCGGGGACCAAGTGAAGTGAACTGTCCATCTTTGGTCAGGGATGGACATGTGTTCTGTTATTTTGCATGTTTTTTCTGTTGGGGTTCTTACTGGTCACAACAAACCCCTTGTGAACACGGGGAGATCATGCAAACTCCACACAGAAAGGCCCGGGAGATAGCCCACTTGAGCACTGTGCACTCTGGGGAGGACCTGCCCCCCAGAGCCAACAGCGCCCCATGTGGGAATCGAACCCATGACCTTCTTGCTGTGAGGCGGCAGTGCAAGCAACTGAGCCACCGTGCCACCTTTGTTCAGCACCCTCCCCCGTCTTAACCACCTGTCCAGAAAGGACTTGAACTGGCGGTGATTTAATCCTTTGGCTCTTATGAAGTTACAGTTTTTTCCAATAATTTTAGTTCTTGTACCTATACCATGTTCACATTCCCAAAACACTTAACACATGGAGCACACCAGTAGACCATGTGAACCAAACTGTGGATACTTGCCCCTATGCTTAGATACAAATGCTGGCAATGACACATTCTTCCAAAATTCATGGATACCTGTCCCAGTCAATGTTCACTACTTGCAAAACGCTGTGCCACTACAGCATATTTTACCAATGTTTAGATACTCTGTTCAAAACAGTTAACTTTCAGTTCAAAACCTAACTTACAGTAATTTAGATCACTGTAGATGGAAAGATGCTGTATTTGCACAGACACATTAAGTTATATGCTTGAATAAGAACAAGTATTCTTATTTTAGCAGATAGTTTATTTATTTTATTTCAATTACGTATTTAGATTTTTTTTTTTTTTTTTTGCTTACAGACTTCTTACTATCTCTTCTGAAGGCAAACGTACTGTAGATGTTACTGTTCCTGAAGAGTTGTTTCCACTATTACAGTACTGCTCTATATGTAAGTCATAGGCTATCAGTGAAAGACAGTGATTGAAGAATGCAATTACAGTAAATGTACCCACTCAATAGTGAGATCTACAGTACTGATTAACTCAACAGTGAGATCTACAGTACTGTTACTGGCAAAGTACAGGACATAATGGATCAGCATTACATAGGACTACAGCAGACTTCTATTTTCTATTTTTCCTGTGCAGCATAGTTCTTGGTGAATTGGCATGGAATTACTTTTTTGAAATGCAACACTACATACAATAATCTACAAAAAACAGACGATACGTTTTGCAATGCTTCAAGTTGTGAAGCTAAAAAAAACACCTGGTTGTCATTTCAGCTAAAGACCTACCCAGGTGTTTTTTAATTTGTGCCTCGTTGCCACATACACAAAAGGGGCCATCTTTGGCATTTGCTTTGGACTTCTTTACGTAATCGGTATAGAACAATGGATGCAGCAAGAGGGAGAGGCGGTGGAAGAGGAAGAGCAAGGAAAGTTGTATCGGATGAAATAAGAGCAACTGTCATCGACCATGTCATAAATCATGGTCTGTCCATGCGGGAAGCTGGTCTGAGGGTTCAGCCGAACTTGCCAAGATCAACAGTGGCATCAATAGTGAGGGTTTTCACACAAACCAACAGGTACTATACAGTATTTACAGCATTCTGACTGATGTGTATGTTACAGTAGTACGTAATGTGATGTGAGAAAAGTCTCCAGAAAGTCTTCTGACGTATCAGTGCATATCTGTCTTTGACTCACTATTGTGGGACCCAACGGTTGCCTCCCTCAGGTGGAAGGGGAAGAAAATTCACACTGCAACAAGAGAATGCAATAGTGCAAATGGTGATTGCCAATAACAGCATCAGGCTAAGGGAAATTTGTAACAACATCATCACAGACATCAGTGTATTTGCCAACATTGAGAATGTTGGCACCACAACCATCGCCAGGGTGCTGAAAAAACCCCAAATTCGGATGAAGCAGCTTTACACTGTCCCCTTCGAGAGGAACTCAGAGCGTGTAAAGGAACTTAGGTACCAATACGTCCAGGTAAGACTGAACACAACATACACTGGCATTTTGTTTGTGATTTTGCACAAAACTGTAAGCTATGCCATTTTTGTCTTATGGTATCTTGTTTTATTCTCTAATTTCCTGAAGAGAGCCATGGAACTTGAAGCCAGTGAAAATGAACATTCGTTCTGGATGAGGCTGGCTTCAACTTGGCAAAAACACGCCGCCGTGGGAGGAACCTGATTGGAAAAAGGGCGACGGTAGATGTTCCAGGCCAGAGGGGTACAAACATCACCATGTGCGCAGCAATTTCCAGTGATGGACTGCAGCTGCAGAAGGCCAGCATAGGCCCATACAACACGGAACGCCTCATCACCTTCATAGATGAGCTTCATGACAGGCTCACAGCAAGAGAGGTAGACCGGCAGAATTCACCAACTTTTGTAGTTGTATGGGACAATGTGGCCTTCCACCACTCCCGCCAAGTCACAGGGTGGTTTGCAGCGCATCCTAGGATGATGTCACTATTCCTGCCGCCGTACTCTCCATTCCTCAACCCCATTGAGGAATTTTTCTCCGCATAAAGATGGAAGGTCTATGACCACCGCCCACAGGACCAGATGTCCCTTCTAGAGGCAATGGCTGCTGGGTGTATGGACATAGCCCCCGAAGACATCCAGGCCTGGATAAGGCATGCGAAAAGATTTTATCCATGCTGTATGGCAAGAAAAACCATACGGTGCGATGTTGATGAAAATATGTGGCCAAATGCGGAGGATAGGAGGGATTAGTGCATTTGCATTTTTTGTTAGAATACATTTTTTGATTGCAGTATGTAATGCAGAAAAATGATCCAAAGACTCGTATCCGGCAGATGAACGAATCGTTCACCTCTTGACCGTGTCTTTGGATCAATGTTTCGTTCTTCTGCCAACCGTGTCTTCGGATCAATGATTCGTTAATCTGCCGGATACGAGTCTTTGGATCCTTTTCCACGTGACCTGCATAGGCTCAGTACTGGTAGCTAGAGGAAACAGAAATGATTCGTTCATTTCCCGACTCGGTCTTTGTACGAGTCTTTGGATCCTTTTTCACGTGACCTGCATTCAACGAATCATTTCTGTTTCCTTGGCTGAGCCTATGCAAGTCCCGATGCGCGGCCACGAGAAAATGAACGAATCGTTCACGAATGACACATCACTAGAGTGGATCATTAGTTGCGCAACTACTAACTAAAATGGCTCATGGTGCAGTGCAGAGTAGTCCATGGATTTGAGGAATTGGTTGATGACATACAAACCAAAACTAAGGAGACTCTGCTTAGTAATATTCCACCAGAGCTTTGTGAAACAGTTGAGATGTTTTCGCTCAATTGAAAATCCGTCGACGAATTTCAATACAGAAGCTAAACCTCAGAGACACTATGCAGATAAGTGGAAAATTGTGTAACCAGTAGAATATGGTCTGGGTGTGAGATTGATGTCAGGCTTGACAAATCAACTGGGATTCAGGGAGTCAGGTTCCTGTTACAAACAAGTTTGTCTATATCCCGGTCCTCAAAACTATCCAGTCTATGTTTAGTAATAAAGAAATACTGGAGGCCTTTCAGCAGACAAAAGAACATTGGTGATGGAGCATATGTAAAAAGTAATAGATTATTTGTTTTGAAGAAGAATGCTTTACAGCTTCAGCTATACTATGACGTTTTAGAGACGGCCACTCCCTTGCATCGTAATGTTACCATCCAGAATGCGATACATTATGGTGTTGAACGATAGCCAGGGTTACGTTGCAGAACTACAGACTCAGCTTGCTATGCTAGGTCTGCTTTGCTAAGTCGTTAGCTAGCTCTAGCTAGTTGGCCTTTGAATGAGAATAAGAATAGCGAAATAGTATTCAGTCACGGGAAATCTATTACCCATTAAGCACGTGGTCATCTCTTAACGGTTTTTGGTGCACTCTAAAACAATGGATGGAAACGGATCAAACTTACCAGGTAATAGATTCACGGATGTTGCTGGTTCTGGTTGATGGAGTACTGTGCACATGCGCACTGTGTGGTTGTGGGATCCAGTGGAATAATTGCATAGATTTTACGTGATTCAATCAGATTCATTCTGGATTAAACATATTTAGTTGTCTTTAAAGTATTACTATGGAACTGATGGTGCTACAATGACATTTAATATGGAAAATGGCCTCTGTGCCATTGCCATACCAGGCTACATAGGCATATTACTGCGTAAGTAAGTATGTAAGTTTCTGGAGCCGCCCGTTAGGAGGGAGTGAGTACTACGGCTTGCTTTATGGCAGGACCTCTCGCAATAACAACTAGACACATCCCGTGAGCTATAAGAGGAAGCTAGCGTAGTATTCTCAGTAGTGCTGTCAGTTAAACGCGTTATTAACGGCGTTAACGCAAACCGTTTTTTTTTTTTTTTAGATTAACGTTCTTTTTGGCCTCGCTATCTGTGTAGTAGGCTAACATTACGGTTTGAGTGAATGGTGAGCACCATACGGCGAAATGGATGATAAAAAGCTTCTGAATGGAAAGTTTACTTTTAAAAGTTGTGTTGTGCAAAAGAAGCGAGCATGGTTGTCTGGAAATGTCAACAGGCAGCTGGCTGAAAGCAAAGAAGTAGGAGGCTTACCTTTTATTGGTAACCTAACTGTTACGGTTCATTGTTTCTGAAATAAGAGGCCTGACTGCTATGTTCCCAGCAAACTTGAAAAAAAAAAGAAAATATTAAGCCATGGTTTAACTGCACTATAGGCTGAGTCCTTGTTTACCTGAAATGTGCACTTTATAATTTTATTTTGTACCGCCCTGTTTGGCAATGTTGGTTTTCAATAAAATAAATACATTTGCATAAAGCAAGCAAATCCACTTTTCCATGTTGATAAGGGCATTAAAATTAAATGATGGAAAAAATGTATAAATGAAGGGACATTTAGAATAGATAAAAATTGCGATTAATCGCAATTCATTTTGAGTTAACTATGACATAAATGCGGTCGATTATTCCACCCCTTTAATAATACCAATTGGTATTGTATTTTATATTGTTGGAAAGCCTGATTAGTCACCTTTACAACGAGTTACAACTTGTAAGGATCGTGCATTCGTGGAATGAGCGACAGAGCTAACTCTGTGGGTAGCGGCCCAAAAAAATGTGCCAAAATCCCCTGCAATATTCTTCTGTTGGTATTCACTCTCGTTTTGAGTTGCCTGGTGGATTGGATAAGGAAAAAACAACACATATTGGCCATTTTTACACTGTCAGGGACCTCAGTAGCGTGGAAGATTCATACGCAGCCACAACAGCTTGGCACCTCCTCCTCATGCTGGTCACCAACCTCGTCACACACTGCTGTGGGATAGCATCCCATTCCTCAACCAGGATTTGTCGCAAGTCAGCCAACATGGTTGCGTTGGTCACTCTGGAACGTACAGTACGCCCAAGCTGATCCCACAAGTATTCAATTGGGTTGAGGTCTGGACTCACGGCAGGCCATTCCATCCTCTCCACTCCCAAATTCTGGAGGTACTCTGTGATGATCCTGCCTCTGTGGGGATGAGCGTTGCCATCCTGGAGGATGGAGTTATGTCCCAGATTCTGGAGATATGGGATCGCCACTGGCTCCAGAAACTCATTCCGATATCTCACTGAATACCAACAGTAGAATATTGCAGGGGATTTTGGCACATTTTTTTGGGCCGCTACCCACACGTTTAGCTGTGTTGCTCATTCCACAAATGCACGATCCTTACAAGTTGTACCTTGTTGTAAAGGTGACATCAGGCTTTCCAACCATATAAAATACAATACCAATTGGTATTATTAAAGGGGAGGAATAATCGACTGAAATAACGTTTCCAAACTTTTTTTGAGGAGTTTATTTTAATCGTTTGACAGCACTAATTCTCAGTATGAACATCATGGCAGAGGCACCAAAGAAACAGAAGAAGACAGATGAAGCAAGGAAGAGAAACAGAGAGACCGACAGAGCAAAAGACTGGACTAGAGTCACCATCGGAGTATGTTTTACTCGTTGGCGAGAGCTAAAAGAGACAAGAGGATTACAAGTCAGATTCAGAGCTGTCCGTCTTTCTCCTGGACTAGTAAGTAACTTATTTGCTGTCTTGCTTTGTCTTGTGTTGCAGACAAAGACCCAGGACGGGCAAAATGTAGGTTGTGTGGTGGCAAAACATTCAACATCTCAAACATGGGAGAGGCGGCATTAACGAGCCATGCCAAAGGAAGCAAATATCAGAGCGCTGCTGCTAGCAAAGCTACAGCAACCCCCATCAACGGCTTTCTCACCACAGCGAGGGCAACTGCTACGCCGAGCAGCACGTCTCTCTCTTCGGCTACCAAGCAGGCGTTTATAACCGATGCTGTAACGAAAAATGAAGTCCTAACTGCTGAGGTAATGTTGGCACTGAAGGTGGCCAATTCGCATTATTCTTTTAAATTATCCGAAGATGCCAGCCTGCTCTTTCTGCGAATGTTCCGATAGCCAGATTGCAACACAATTTGCTTGTAGCGAGAGCACAAATCTCTGCTTGTTCGGGCTCGCTCGCTCCCCACTTCAAGAGTATCACGTTGTCCAACGTGTTGAAGCAAAGGGCCTATGTAATGCTATTTGACGAAAGCCTGAACCATTATTTACAGTCCAAACAGATGGATTTGCACGTGAGGCTATGGGATGGCACAGATGTGAAGACCAAATACATCGGCTCTGAGTTCATGGGCCATTCATCTGCCCTTGATGTCGTTGGGAAAATGACCAACCTGCTGTCAGAGATTGGACGTAAAAGTCAACAAATGTATCCAAATCTCTATGGACGGCCCGAATGTGAACTGGAAAGTGTTCGAAATACTCCAGAAGAGTGTGCAAAAGGATGTGGGAAAGTCGCTTGTCAACATTGGATTCGTGTGGGTTGCATATACGCCACAACGCATTCAGAGATGGATGCAAATCTATAGGTTGGGAAGTTGAACACACACTCTCCAGCATTTACTGGCTGTAACACGACTGCCCTGCTCGTCACGAAGATTTCGTGACGGCAACTGGCTGCAGCACCGACATGCTTCGATTTTGTAATCACCGATGGATCGAAAAAGTCAACGTGTCGGAACGAGGAATGCTGCTCTGGCCGCACGTAAAAGCCTATGTTGAGATGGTAGGAAAAGGCGAACTACCCAATCCAAAGGTGAAGTCCTTTGAGGCTCTGAAGGACTGCTGTGCGGATCGTCTCTTCACCGTGAAAGTGTCAATCGTCAATAGCGTTGCAAGAGAAGTCACTCCATTCCTCACCGCCTATCAAACAGACAAACCCATGCTTCCCTTTCTCTGTGAGGACATGTTCAAACTGATGAAAGGTAAGCATAAACATATTTTGAAGGCACACAGGTTCATATTTGTTTTAAGCATTTCAATAAAACAGTATTCTATTTTGGCTTTTAAATGTCTTGTAACATTTTGACATTTGCAATTAGTCTTGGAGTAATATGTTGGATAAATGTAATAGGTTAATAGAACACCGTCACATAACTCCATAAAAAAAAATTATTAAAAAAAGAACTTTAAAACTTTCTCTGTACTGTACCTATTAAAGGCGGGTTAGGAGGGACCATCCCTCTTCTAGTGTAATGAGGGTTAATTTGAATTAATCTGCATCTAGAAAATTAATGTATGAATTGGGTACTATTCACTTGTTTGGCGTGTCTGATCCGATAGTGTATCATACTCACAAATGACCTATTCTTTTGTGAATTTGCTAATTAAGAGTGAAATATTTGAAATTAATTCATATTTTCATGTCAATATTTGCAGGATTCATGGAACACATTTCTTAAGGGAAAAACCCTGAGGGAAGCCACCTCCACACTGAAGCTCCTCCATGTTGCTTTTCAGGACAGCAGAAACCACCCATAAACCAACTCAAGTCTTCCAACAAGATTTCAGAGAGGCAGGTGCTGGAGATCAAGGTGGACTGTAAGAAACTCTTGATCACCCTGACTGAGAATCTGCTGAAAAAGGGTCCAGTGCATCACCAACTGGTGAGAAGCATGCAGTGCTTTGACCCAAGACGCATGGCGTGTCCAAGGAGCTGTGCGTGCCTCAAATGAGAAGAATGTTGCACACACTTGTTGAGGCCAAACATGTAGACGAGTCAGTGTGCGATGACATCCTCCGAGAGTTCAGTGAGTTTTGTGACTCAGCTGCTCTCCAGTACTCACAGTAACACCGAAGGGACAAAGTTGTGGCTTTCGTAGTTCATTGAGGCTTCTCCTAAGAGTAAATTACACACGGATTCAACCCAAGACCATTGTATGCAACGAATAGATGAATGTACTATGAACTGGCTAGCGATGAACTAGCTAACGTTATCGGTAAGTTAACCTCACAACTCACAACTCTACATGTATTGACATTGCACATAAATAACAAAGGTATTTACATATTTACAATTTGATACACACATTTACATCAGGCGGCACACCCTGAATCCAACGTATTGACCCATTGGGTCAGGAAATGTATCTCCAATTTCCCAAACACAGCAGCTTGGAATGACAACTCTGTTGACTTCACCCAGGCGGCCATGTTGCCACGGTACAAACTGTGACTGTGTCTACTACTGCGCACTTGTGCACTTTGAGCACTGACTTTCAGTGCTTAGGGCGTTCACACTGACAGAACCAGAAGAATTCAGGGCACTGAAAGTACCCGGATGGCACACTGCAAACGGTCAAAAAATGCAGTGGAAAACGATGGACGCTACTCGCCCTAAACGGGCGCCATCTTGGCTACGTAGCGGAAGAGG
This sequence comes from Clupea harengus, assembly GCF_900700415.2. Lineage (NCBI taxonomy): Eukaryota > Metazoa > Chordata > Actinopteri > Clupeiformes > Clupeidae > Clupea > Clupea harengus. The sequence goes on from NC_045169.1 coordinate 586,200, forward strand.
AGGAGCCCTTTCGGCAGCTTTTCATTTGATTTCTAAAACAATGGCGGACGAGATGGCTACGGTGGCAGAAGCAGAAGCTCACGAGGCTACAGCGCGTAAATGTACCTATCAGCGGTAATTAAACACTTTACTGATATTAAATGTACTACTAACATGCCATTCTCAGATTAAAGCTAGCGACATGAGTATTTGGTGGAGTTAACGATGTATACCGACAGTTAGCATACCTAGCTAGGTAGCATTAGATGCCATTGGATCTGCATGGCAGTTGCTAAGCTAGCTGGCTCTTGCCAGTCCGACGAAGGTGCACTTTTATCGGACACTTTTCGCCTGACGAGCGGGGGCAGGTGGCGGGCTCGAGGCGCTCGCTCCAACGGCCAGTCCAATGACAGAGAGCTATGTCCGTTATCGGACAGTGTCAAACAACGGCTGTTCTGTTAAACAATCATAAATGCAAAGTTTAATAATGGATTAACTATCGATATGCTCAGTTTAATAACAGGTTAACATGATAACGCCAACGTTTGCCGTAACACACGCCGTCCGATAAATAATACCGTTACGATAGCTATCTAAGCTAGGATCCGCAATTTGTCCTTCTAGAAATAATTGTAGCTTTCAATCGTCTTTGTGTTTTTTTTTTATGTTGTGGTATTTCACATGTCTAGGGACAGACGAGGACACGAGGGCCTTAATCCAATGGCGAGAAGCTAACAAGTCTCTCTTCACGGGGAAGAGGAACGCCTCCATGACGGGATATGAGTAAGTAAAATGAGTCATATGGCAGCTAATGGTCAAATGGCTTTACTGTAAATGGTTGCCTTGGTTGCTAACCTTACAATGATCAATGTGGTACGATGTGGTCATTACTGTGTCAGGGATGTGGTTGAGGCAAGATGTTAAAGCAGCATATGTTTTCATCAGGGTCGTCTTAAAGGAGAAAGGGTTTGGGAGCTTGGATCCCAAGCTTGTGAAGAAGAGGTGGGAAAACCTCGTACACAAGTACAAGGTCAGATTAAGCCTAGTGTCCAATAATTATCTTTCTTGATCATAACTTTGCCCCTGTAGAGTGACACACTTGCACAATGTAGAGATGGCATGGCTAGTGAGTATTTACATGCATGCAATATATTATGATTAAGGTGATGTTACTCTTGTTCTTATCTATGTAATGTGCTCAAGTTGTGTAAAGTAATGTTATGGTCAGCATTCAGTTCAATAACCAATTACCAGACCAGTTGAAGGCGCAATGATGTGCAACTCCAGTATGGTAAATGGAATCCATTTCTTAGCATAAATGTATACCTGCTATAACTCTCAATCTGAGCATGTATTGCTAGCATTTCTTTCTTTTGGCTGTCTTTTCATCCGCAGGAGCTCAAGAAACCCCGGACGGGTGTCAGCACAGAGGGGGGCGGGGGGGGGTCACTGCCGCTTCTTGGAAGTGGTATTCCCTTAGGCTGCGTTCACACTTGACTTCTTTTTTTTCGACTGCCAGCGCCTTTTTTACATGCAACTCTATGGGAAAAGGCAAAAGGCGCACGCCTTTTTAAAAAGCGGCCGCTTTTTAAAAACTTCTAAAAAAGCGCAACCCCTGACGCCTTTTTGAGTTCAATTTTCTCAACTTTTCAGAAAAGCACTGGGTGACTTCAAGCGCCTTTTTGACAGCTGACCAATCAGGACGAGGAGAGTAGGTACCAACGTACCTTCCCTAGTAACCTACTACCTTAGTTTAAAAAACATGGCGGACCAAACTCCGTAGTTCATCGTATTTGTACCTAGAAGTTTTTAGTTTTACTTTTTTTTGCTTAGATTTTTAGACAGTTACCGAGAAATAGACACCGTACAATATAAAAACCACATTATTGTAACTGAAAACTACGTGTAAGAGGATTTGCGAGGTGTCTGAGCTACCTAGCTAATGTTAGCATGCTACTAGACGTTAGTGATTAGCAATTCCTCTGTGTTTTTGCAAAGCATCTGCCCCAACTTTCTTTTCCCGACATTTACATTTATCTTGTACATAATCCATCCCCAAAAACCGGAGATTTCAAGAGTACAGAAACTCTCCTGAGCAGGCAAGAGTGCCAATATGGGCTAACGAGTTGTAGCTAAAGCCCTTGCTAAAGGGCTAAACAGCTCGCTAGCTATTAGCACTCTAGCTTGCTCAGTAGAGTGCTAAGACACAGCAATTATTCACGATTGTATCAACGTGCTGCATTTCACTTAACAGGTCAGTCATTCCCTAAATCTTTAGGAATAGAATACAATTGTATATCTGGGTTGTCGCATTCAACAGCACAACATATCCCCTAGCGTTTTAAACTTTCTGTGGGTTGTGACCATAGCTTGTGACCATAATGTGTCTGTGTCGGACACAAATATGTCGGCGCTTAAACACAGTGACGTCACATGGTATCCATGAATTCTGAAGCGCCCAAAAGGCGCTGAAGGCAGCGCTTTTTTCTAAAAAAGAAGTCAAATGTGAACGCGGCCTTATGGATGAGGCACTGGGGGCCAGGCTGTCTGTGACTCCGCCTGTCCTCTTTGCCTCATCCAGCCGGGAAGTGGCAGGTGACACCCCTCCCCTTAGTCAGAAATGTGAGTGGAGCTTCCTCCACAGTGTCGAAAAGAAGGAGGGTAGACACTGTGGAGGTTGCCGAGCTCCTTAAAGATACTGACAGGCAGTTTACCGAGGCGTGGAAGGAGATTGAGGAGCAGCAGAGGAGGCCAGGGTGAGAGAGGCAAGAGAGGCTGCAGAAAGAGACGAGCGGCGGTATAGGGAGGCCCTGGAGAGGGAAGAGAGGAGAGAGAGGGAGGCAGCCGCCAGAGAGGAGCGCCTCCTCACCCTTTTAGAGAAGTTTGGCGCTCAAAAATGATTAAAGCCTGGTCACTTCAGAAATGATGTGCATGTCTGTTTACTAACACTTAACCCTCAGAGGGCCGAGGCCTGTTTGACTTTTCTAGGAAGTCAGTAGTGATCACTGAATTACCGGGGACGGCCCATTGTTCCGAAAGCCCGATATTCCGAAAAATAGTCCCCCTGGCAAAATTTTGAAATATTTTAAGTGGCACAAAACACACACAGCATTTAGTTTGCGCAGCGCAGCAGAGACGCTCACCGGGCTATCACGCATATAACTTTTCCTAGGCAATATTTGTTAACTTAGCCTACTCTGGTTTTGAATATGGGGTACCACTCATGCGAAGGAAATCACCGGCAGATTGTCGCAGGACATCAGGCATATCTTGTCAAGCACTGACAAAGCATGCATGCGTTGGCAATCATAAAAGTATTTTTGTATCATCGCCATGCAAATGCCATGTGTGTATAATAATATTCTGAATTAAAGTTCATGCTTGTGAAATAAATGCTTATGATTGTGTGATTCATTAGGATGTGCATGTGGGCTATAGTGGTTCCCGTTGCTGTGCTCACAATTTCGGAACAGCGGGCTGTCGGAATAATGAGCTTTCGGAACATTGCCATGGAACCTGAATTACCATACCCTTATCATATGAGTAGCTGTCATTTGTAATGGGCGGGCTGTTAGGAGCTCAAACCTCACTCAAAGACTGAAATGTGCAAGGGGTTAGTTCTATTCTTCTTATAAAATGCTTTTTTATATTTTAGTTTTAAACCGCATACATTTGGAAAGTAAAGGTTTCTGTGGGTGGTCTCTTGTGGAGTTTTAAAGGCATATTGACAAAAAAAAATGGGTTAAGAAGCACTATGAAATAATTACAAACTCATAAATTGTTTTCCAATTATAGAGGAATTCTGGTGTTCAGTACCCCCTATAAACATTTAATGTATTCATTTAAATGTAATCGTGGTCTAAAATTACTGGTTTTGCGGGGGCTTTTCCAAAAAGTTGCGGTGAAAGTTGTTTTTTAGGTGTTTGTTGCAATGAAATTGCGGGAGCAAGTGAAATTGGCGATAAAAAGTTGCGAATTTTCATCTTTGTAATTATAATTAAGTTATTTGTTGAAAAATAAATAATTAATAAACAAACATTCTTTAAAGAACAAAACCATTGACAAATGGTCCTCTAAATAACCTTACCAACATGCCAAACAAAAGATTACCAGGGGCCGTTCGTCGTAAGGGTTGAAGCTAAGTTAATCAATTGTCCTTTTAGCCCGTTAACATTAGCGAGCTGATTGAGAACAGCAAATATCGGTTCGTCAACGGCTGGTCGATCACCAAAACCATGATTTTCTAACGTTATTATGGCGGAAAAGACGAAAGAGAGAGCGGTGATATTCTCGCCATCCGTGCAAGCTATGAGTCTCTACGAAGACAATAAGCATATTATCATGGCTAAGTCAAACACCGCCACCGCTGCCAGAGCAAGACAGGCAGCTTGGCAAAAAAATTGCCGATAAGCTAAATGCGTAAGTTTTGGGGAAATGTATAGGCTCATCTTAAGTGCCTCATTACCCCAATCAATCAGATCACATTTCTTTAAATGTGCCTGCTGGCAGTAGGCTTAATATAAATGAATCATCGAATGAGATCTTGCTAGCGAAAATAATGATCTCGACTCTTTCAGAATAAGTAGATAAAAACAAGGCCAAAGAGTATCTAATTGATACGAATTCATAGACACTTATGAAAATATATGTACTGAAAGCGCTTATATATCATGTACTATTACATGTGTATATGCATGTATGGGTAGATGACCATATAGAAGTAGGAGTTTGAATATTTGTGTGCAAATCTGTGTATGGGCGGATCACAGTATATATGTATGTATTATTCATAATCAGAAATTCAATCAATTGAAGCAGTGAAAAGAAATTGTGTTAGATTCTCTCTTCGTATCATGAGTCCACTTTAATCATTTTCAACAATAATGATATGGTATGGTGTACTAATAACACTGTCATATAATTATGAGTGCTTTTAACCCCCATGTAGTTGCAACCCGGCCACTAAAAGGACTTGGGAGCAAGTAAAAGTGAAGCATAAGAACATCATTCAGGCTGGTGAGTCAATACAATATGTGCCATGGTAATGTTTCAGCTAACAAGAAAAGGGCAGATATGGCGAAGACCCAGAGGTCCCGAGCTAACGCCTGCTGAGGAGCTGGCCCTGGCCAATAACAGGGGTAGGCCCATTATGCAGGGCATAGCTGGGGGCAGCTCCTCTGGAGAGGTGGTGGCAGGAGAGAATCCCTATGTCCAAGGTAGGTGCACTTCATTCTATGAGTTTCCTTCATAATTAGTCATTTGGTTAACCATCGTCACATTTTGCAGTGGTAGAAGGTTCACTCACACTCCTGCAGCCACCTACCAATGTGTTGGTCGGGGGAGAGGAGCCCACTGCTGTAAGTTGATATTACTGCATCATTGTGTAATGATTCTAAACAGGTTCATTGTGTGTGTCTTTTAAAACCGAAGGCGATTTTCCACAGTTCCTAATAATTCCTAATTCACTAACAGGAGGTCGGTCTAGACGATGAGGTCAGTCTAGGCAATGAGGACACTCTGTCCGCCTTCTCCAGCAATTTGGTAAATGCAAGTTGTGTTAACTAATACTCCTATCCCACTCACTCCTGGCACTCACTACATCAATGCATTCCTTTAGGCAAATCCTGCTGGACCACGGCCTGATCCGCCGGAGCCTGGCCCCTCTCGCTCTTCGGGAACTAGGGATGGGGAGGTGAGTTCTCATTAAATACCCTCACATTGTGAGGTGAGGTCTGAGTATAGTTGGCACACTGAACAAAGTTATGAATGGTTTTCTTGTCTTTTTTTCCAGACTGACAATGAAGATGTGCGCACGCTATATAAGCGCTATTTGCGTGCCAAAATTCATAACCTCCACTTGAGCTCAATGAAGCTTGATGTGGAGGTTAAATTGCTTAAACAGCAGCTGAATGTAAGTCTAACCCTGTAAAGCAAAGCTTTGGCTAAAGTATTTGTGAGCTTTGCCATGAATTGTAACTACCGTATTTTCCGGACTATAAGGCACACTTAAAAGCCTTTCATTTTCTCCAAAAACGACAGTGCGCCTTATATATGGATTAAATCTGGTTGTGCCTACTGACCTCGAAGCGATTTTGTCTGGTACACGGCGCTCTGTCATTATTACGGCTACCGTAGTCAGGAGCGTCGCGGAGTAATACATACTGTGCTTCACCATATTACAGTGTATGTGTATAAGGACCCCAAAATGGCACCTGTCAAGAGACACGCTTACGACGCGGACTTCAAACTCAAGGCTATCAAGTCACACAGTAGAACATGGGAATAGAGCAGCTGTGAGAGAATTCAACATTAATGAATCAATGGTAGGGAAGTGGAGGAAGCAAGAAGATCGTCGTCGTCGTTCGTTTCATTTTTTGTCTTTCACAATTCAGACTGGGATGTCTGCGTCCTCCAGCCACTTAATAGTAGCGTGGTCGAGAGCGTGGAGACCGTCTAGCCCACAGCGGAGGCAGCCAACCAGACGGTGTTTGATGAGTTGGGATGGACTCGATGATGGCTGAGGATGGACTATTAATGGGTAACTTAAAAGCAAAGAGGGTGGCAAACCATATACCCATTAACCATATAAATGAAACATGCAAACATAAAGAGAAAAACATGAAATGAGTCCAACATTACCCAAAGTCATCTGGACAGCTATCTGAAATGATGCTGGGCAATTCTGTCCCTTGCAGCCGGTCCGGACCGATCATCACAATGGATAGGTTCCACATCGTCCTCAGGATGGGCCACGATCACTGGGACCCTCTCCCTCCTGAGTGTGGCCACATTGTGGAGCACTGCACATACAACCGTAATCGCACAGGCCCTGTCCGGTTCCACCCTCAGCCCCAGCAGACAATGAAATCTGCCCTTAAGTAGGCCGAAGGTCATCTCGATCCGTGCCCCCGTTCTAGCGAGAGCACCGTTGAACCGCACTTCTGGGGCCGGCTCGGGATAGGGGGTCATGAACCAGGGCCTGCAGGCGTAACCCCTGTCTCCAATTAGGAGCCCATCATAGTTACCTAGTATATGATATGAACAATGTTGGATCACCTCTACATAAAATAATCCATTTCTGAATGACATGAGATTTGCTATACCTTGCTCGAAGCTGTGGCATAGTGTCTCGGAATATCCGGGAGTCGTGGACAGAGCCCGGCCACTTGGCCTCAACATTGGTAATGAGGCAGGTGGAGTCACAGATCATCTAAGATGAACTGCAGTCAAGTGAAGGGTATTGTACAGTACGGTAGCCTACAGCAGGCAATTGCAAGGTCCATTTCTATTGTCAAAGACAAATTATTGTTTTTATAGCAATGTAATTTGAGGAAAATTATGTCATAAGTACTTGTACATTAAGGCTGTGAAAGCCCTTTCTATTCACAAAATCTGCCTCGTTTGGCCCAGAGGGCCTTTTCAGGCGGATATGGGTGCAGTCCACTGCGCCAATGACATTAGGAAACTCTGCATAATGATAAGCTCCGTAATGAATAGTGAGAGGAATGCATTTTCATGAAATGGTAAAATATCGAATCACTCAATTACCTGCAATTGCATAAAATTGACTGGGACATGGCCAGGGAATATGATGAATTGATTCATCAGCTGGTTAAGCGCCATTTACACTTTTCTTACAGCAACGCATGCTGCAGCTTTGCCAATGTTTTCTGCATCGCCTATACGGTTTAAAAATGTACCTGACGCAAAAAACCTCAACGCTATGCAGAGAGTCTGAAGCACAGTTAAAGCTCTGCTGCGGCGTGTTTGTGTGTGTGTGTGTTTGTGTGTGTGTGTGTGTGAGAGTCTGAAGCACAGTTAAAGCTCTGCTGCGGCGTGTGACATTTGCAATGTACGGCCCGAGAAGGTCTTGCAAATAAATTAGTCCTTGTCGGCTGAATCGATATCGCTCAAACAAGAACTCATTCGTGTGAAAAAAAGGATCTTGGCGATCGCGAAGAACTCTATTGGTATGGAAAGCTAATCGAACTAGAATAGCTCCTTGGTCAACTGGGTCTCTCAAAAAGGGAGCTGCCATGTTTTTTTCCGGGGGTGTGGCAAGCTTATCCAGCTACACTTAAGTTAGCCTGAGCTGGAGCAGGTTAGTGCTAATTGATATGTTACTATGGTGATTTATCGAAAGTTGCTTCCACGAACCAAAAAGAGGGGCGTTTTTTATCTTAGCCTGAAAATTAGCTCGCTAAATCGCTTAGCGAGCTACGACGAACAGGGCCCAGGACTACAAAAATGTAGCAAAATAGGCTGTCTGCCCTCTGCTTATTTAGGTCCGAAAATGTATATTGCTTGTATTGTTGTTATGGAAACATAGTATAGGACTTTTACTTCGACATCATTCAAATGTTCGTCTCGTGGGAATGGCAACAGGTGTTAGCTAGTTATGCTATGTTATGCTAAACACGTAGCGGGAACAGTACATAGGATTTACTTATCCACAACGAAGTGCACCTGTTGGTATTACAAAAGGACCACAAGTAACACTGAATAAAATTTTATGAATATCTCAGCCTTCACATAAAACGGAAAAAAACCAGCCTGTCACTGTGATCTGTTTCGTCGTCTGACGTCCTGCCTGCGTTTCTGCCGTTCTCATTCTATGCTTATCTATCTGTTTTGCTATCCTTGTTGATTTATTTTATCCGTATAGGTTTTTATGTTGTTCAATTTCATATATTAATTTAAAGTCTTACCATTTCAAGTAATCTATTCTTCTACACTAGCTGCTACCTTATCTTCAATCTGAAAGTAATGTTAAATCTCCATGGCAACAGCCCTTGAGGGTTTGCTTCCTTCATTATTCACAGCAAAATAAATAATTATTACATTTCATAGATTTATTACCAGACTCTATGTAAAAAGGGCCACGCACACTTTGTGGAAAATTATTAAAAAAAATTTGAAGCCAGATCTATTTCTGAATCTTCAGTGCGGACATGGGCTGCGTTCAATTTCCATGTCTGGCTACACCATTCTCATTGTTTACAACGGATTAAAACTGCTAGTGTCTGCACCGTGTCCGCAGGGCAGAATTTCCGCCTTTGGTGTAGCGGAAGGGAGAAGTTGTGGGAGACTACAATGATTTGTCAAATTTGCGGAAAAGTTGCGGTGATGTGTTAAAATTGCAATGTCGCGCTGAATTTGCGGGGAATCGTTGAATTTGCGTGAATTGGTGCGATCGCAACATCGCAAAATCCTGGAGGGTCTGCAGCAAGAAGCAAACAGGGTGTTGGATCTCCTCAGCACCTAACTTTAAAAGGACAGCGCCCGCACCTTGATTACTCGTGTCAACTGCGAGAAAGAAAAGCTTTGAAAAGTCAGGCATAGCCATCACAGGAGTACAAACCAACAGTGCCAGAGTAACTACCAGAGTAGTAACACACATTATTTGCACAAGTGGACCAACAATAGCACCAATGACGAGATCAAATGACTGGCCCACCACCGCAGGTCTTTCCTTCAGCATCCGCTTCTCACGGACACCCTGTCTCTCAACGTGCCCGTCAGGCCTAATAAGACGAACACCGGTTGACGGCTTCAGAGTCATAGACTTCTTTAAGAGTGACAAAGGAGGAATTGGATAACTCACAAAAAGAACGAGTCAGGCTCACGAGAGACTGAGCGCTCCTTACCCTCCGAGGAGTTTTCCCCCTGCTGCGCACAACCTGGGGAAACACTTCAGAACTAGCTCTAGTCCAAACATTACCACCACCGATATCGTTACCCAGAATAAACGTGACTCCCGGAATTGACAAAGATTTCCGAACACCAACAGCTACGATTGCGTTGATCCAACGGTTGACGGATGAGGAGTCTGGCGCATGGGGTTGTGTTAATAACGGAGACGTTTATAGTGAGATTGGTTTGTTGACCTGTCAATCACGCCGCTAGCAAGCTGTTTACCTTGTGGGTAGTAGCATGCTAACATTAGATAGCTGGCTCAGACACCTCGCAAATCCTCTGACGTATTTTTCAGTTACAATAATGGGATTTTTACATTGTACAGTGTCTATTTCTCTGTAACTTTAAAAAAAAATCTAAGCAAAAAAAAACTTGTAGGTACAAATACGACCATCTACAGAGTTTGGTCCGCCATCTTTTATTTTTGGGCTTCGCGCTCTTTAGACGTGAGCATAAACGCAATCTGATTGGCTAGCGCCTGTGCTGTCGTATTTGCATGAAAGGCAATTTGATTGGCTGACGCATGCGTTGCCTCGAAAAGTTGAAAAATGTTCTCTCAAATGCAACTCTTGCCGCAAGCTCCTTCAAGCGAATCGTCTCTCTCATATCCACCGGTGGCAAGACTCCCTTCTCCACCAGATAGGGCAGTAGGATGGATTTTACGGTGTGTTTTAGACATTTTTCACTGCTACTCAACTCAATTTCAAAGATAGCCGCTACCTCTATCAGCTGGTCTTTTGTTGTTTTTTATGTTGTAACGATGTTGCGTCATCCATGTGGTAATGGGGTAACCCCTTTCGCCGTCATATTTTAATTGGCATTTGTTGCACCATATTAAATAAATACATTTTTTTGTATTGGGACCAATGCCCCGTTGTGTCGGAAACCATGTGTGGTGTTGTGAATCACAAACCCATTTGGTTTGCCTTCTGAGTCATCCTCATTGGAGCACGGACCAGATAATTGCCTACGTTTTTATTTCTCCTTTGGGCTGAAATAACCTGGTGGTGTTGTAGCCAACCATTGTTTTGCAGGAGGGAATTTTAGTTGTTCCATCCAATAGGTATTTAAGTTCAATGGATTCATGATGATGATTGAGAATCTCCGCAAACTCCAAAAAATCCTGTTTATTGTGTGTCCAAATGCCCCAGATATCATGCAGATATCTAAAATAGTGTAATAGTCGTTTAGGGCAGCTTGCCAAAGCCTCTTCCTCCCAGACTGCCATGAAAATGTTGGCGTACGCTGGGGCAATGTTACAGGGATGCTGTTACTTTCACATATGTTGAGTATTTCACCCCAGACAGTCTCAAAAGAGGACTCACTACGATATTCTCTGAGAGTCTGTTGGAGTGTTTCTGCCAACTCAACGGCTTTTGTTAGGTCAACTTTTGTTGACTGGAGCATGTCTGACAAAAATGTAGATTCATCTCAAATCTTTCTGAAGACTACAAGACATCCAATAAAATTAAGATCTGATAGATCCACAGCTCTATTTGGGTTGTCTTCATGTGAAATGTCTTCAAGGACACACACAATAGCAGGCAACCTATCCATCACATTCCGACAAGCTACATACCTGCACGCCCATCTTGTATCACTAAGACGCTGAAGCTCCCTTGGTCCAGCACCTTTAAACATCTCTTGTTGCACCTTCAGCCATTTATCATGAACATACAAGCCTGACATAAATACACACAGACGTTCCAACAAAGAAAAAAAAACGTTCCTGCCTCAGATACAGATTTCACACTGTCCACTATCACTAGGTTTAAACAGTGTGCACTGCAGTGTACATAAAACGCATGACTGGCTACATCCCTTATTCTAGCCTGTACACCTGAGTGTTTCCCGCTCATAACGGCTGCTCCATCATAGCCTTGCCCGACTAAGTTTTCTTTGTAATTCAAGCCATGCCTCTCTAGACCGTCTATGATTTTTTTCTGTTAAACCTGCAGCATCCAGCCTTTCTGCTTCCTGAAACTCTAAAAAGCTCTCGTGCACCATGCCGTGATAAAAGTACCTAAGAATTTTTTTTTTTACATCTTTGGTTTCATCTACTATGACAGAACATTTTTCACTTTCTTTGACCTCTTTAATAATCTCATCCCTGACCATCCCTGCTAAAATGCTTATCATTTCATTTTGAATGAGGCTGCTGGTGTATTTGGCATTCTTGGCTTGATCTTGTAATATTGTCCTTCCTAACTGGTCATGTTTGCTTACGAGTTCTAAAATCTCAAGGAAATTGCCCCTTGTTTTCTGAGTCAGAAGACTCCCTATGACTGCGCTGGGCAATATTCTGGGTTGCTGTAAGACACACTACTGGGAGGTTCTCGATCCAGCTGTGACCACAAAAAGGCAAAGGTTTTTTAAGATTGCAAAAATCCTCTCTTCTTGCTGGGACTTTGTGAAAAATAGTATGCAGAGCTCTCAAGAACTTCTCCATATGCCACTCAGTGAATCCACATTTGACAGCATTATGTAGAGTGTGTAGTCCACAACTCCCCACTACAACCAACCGGGTACCCCCAGACTATAATGGGCTTTCGGAACATTGCCATGGAACCCAACTGGGTACCCCCAAACTGTTCGACAGGCTCTGCCTGCAGCATCTCAAGAAAACGCCAATTGACGTTGACCTCCAATCAAGGTCACGTAAACACTCCTACAAAAAAATATCAGAAACAGAATTCAAACACCTATGCATTATATCATGTATTCTGTCATAAAATATCATATGCTCTGTAATCACTTTTTTGTAGCATGCTTTGGAGGGGGAATATTGCATTGAACAAGTTGCAATGCAATACTTGGTATGTAACTGTTTATGCCACAGGGTGGTGCTAAGGTACAGGCTATAAAAAGCGCTCTGCCGACGTTGTGCAGAAGGGCGGGAGTAATCAAAAAAATCAAAACAAGATAGCGGGGTCTCGGGAGTCTGTTACTGGGAAATATTGTATGTGTGTTGTAAAGGTGTTCACACGACTTTTATATGTCTTCATCGACTCGGTGAACACTGTCAGGGCAAACAGAATATTGAACTGAAGCTCTCGACCATTATTGTTAGCTTGCTGCTAACACTTTAACAGAACATCCATTGAGAACACATAGTAGCTAGCTAGCTGCTAATAAGTTAAAATAGAACTCGAAACAAGCGCCAACTAGCCTCTGATATGTGAGGATCGTGATTTAACTGGCTGATATAAATGAATCAGGTACAATAAATTAATAAATACATAAATCAGAGCATGAGTGACAGCCGCAACATGTATCATTATTTTCACAAGCTAATCTGCTATATTAGCGCTGCACTGCAACTGAACTTGCTACTTGACAGCCCACACACACACACACACACACACGCGATCTTATACTGGTGTAAACTCTGCCAGGGAACATGCTTTTCCATAACAATTATAGCAAAAGTTACTATTTGGCTATTATACATTACTTTGGACAAATTCATTTAAACATTCACCTAGAAACTACACAGTTTCGCAGGCTCTGTTCGTTAGCTATCTTTCTCCTCTCCCCTCCATGCTAACATGATAATACTTATACAGTCCTGTGTTTACCATTTCATAAAGTAGCTTAGCTAATCTCTTGTGCATAGCCTCACTGTGCCACGGGTATGCTCTTCCTATAAGGACTTTCATTTTAAACATCCCTGTTTTATCCTTAGGTTATATTTTGAATTAACTTGTATCAAGTATTCTTCAGAAATTTTAGCTGCAGCTACTTATCTTAAAATTACTTAGAAGGTCCACCCCCTTGGCATGGGGTGACCATATCCATAACACCAAAAATACAATACAACTTTGTGTGATTGATACATGATGTATGTGTAACAGAATAGGAAACAATATTCTTGAAGAGTCATGAAGTATTTGTTCACAGTATTTGTATTTATTCAATACATTGTGGTGTTCAAAAACTGACCACTGAGATTCATTTTTTAATGTGCTGAATGCCACAAAGCATAACATTTGTGGACTTAAAATGTACAAATTAAATCACAGGTCACATAAATAATAAACAGACAAATTAATCTGAATGCATGCATATGCAGACATGTATTTGACATCTAGATGAATCTGAATGAATGCATATGCAGACATGTATTTGACATCTAGATGAATCTGAACGAATGCATATGCAGACATGTATTTCACATCTAGACCAGACATCTCCAGTTTAGCCAGCAGCTGGTTAGTTATAGCCTCTGAAGTGCCGTTGCTGTCACTGTAAAAATCCAACAGGGCATGTTGTACACCTTCCTCAAAGTACAAATATCTCAGTACAATTGGGAAACACTTGGTCGTACCTTTGTTTGATGCGTCGGTTGCCACTGAAAACGGCAAATTGTTTGCTTTGATGTAATCTGTATGTACCTGTAGGCTACAGAGTAGGGCGCTAGGACATTCGCACACAAAGCCTGGGCTTTAGTTCGGCCACACATCATCACCTTAGCTATGGGCGAATCACAAAATATCTCTCGGTCCACCTTCACGCCGCAGTCTACACCGCGGTACTTTACTTTACAGCATGGTAAACCTTTTTGTTATCCAACGGCAACGTACCTTCTCGAAAAAAAAATTTAGCGAAGAGATACCCGCGGCACATCTGCTATTTTTATGCTTCTCTGTTCCCGCATGTCTTTCAATAGCAGCTTTACCCTGACTGCTTATGTCAAAATCACAGCGACAGAGAGTGCAGAAGCCATGAAAGGAGTCTCGACTGCTTTTGTCCATTCTAGGTTGAACGACGTCTGACGTTTTGGCATGTTTTCTTCTATGTGTTAACTTTCTGTCAATGTAGCCAGCAGCGTAGATATGACGTAGCCAGCACATGAAGCCTTGTTTACGTTTTTAACCAATGATATAGGGTTAGAACCTAACTTAAGCCTATCAGATATTTATTTGACACCGCTTTTAGCCAATCATTTGTTAGACTGAGTTCCAGCAAAATATTCTAGAGCAGGGCTCTTCAGGCCCAGTGCAACTCCAAAAAGGAGGACAAATACGCGTCCGGCTTGATGCTGCGCCGGACAGGGCATTGAAAATCCGGACTGTATGGCATAAATCCGGACGTCTGGTCACCCTACCCATGAACTGTGAACCAAAGTGCCTCAATCGAACGCGCTCACCGGCCCAGTAGCGCAGATGGATGTCCAGCTGTTTGGTTTTGGTGGTTTTGTTGAGGCTTTCATCCAGCATTGGTACAAAACCTGCAGCCTGGTTGACCTGTTCGGTAAGCTCCTTGGTGATGAAAGGGGCGAGACCGAACTTTGTAATATACGCGGTCTTGTTGCTCCCACACGAGAAAGTTGCCGCAATGTCAGAGTCAGGGAACATTATTTTAAAAAAGGTCGGTGATACCCTCATTGGAGGTGTAGGAGTGGTGTTGGGATATGGTCTTCAGGGTCCACAACACTACTGCCTGGAGCGTTGGCGTCGACCCGCACAGTATAGTTGACTGTGATGCCTGTCGCGGTGTAGAACTAGAACTTGTGCTAGCCACCACGGAGGTGGATGGAGGGTGCGAGGGGGTCGGGGTCACACAGAACGTAGCTATTGGCGCCTGGCTCGAACGAACCTCCACCAGTTTCCTGTGCCCCCTCTACCACAACACCCCGGTCTATAAGCCGCTGGTATGGGTGGCGGAAAACTTAGGCAAATTCAGTTCTATTTACAACATAAGAATTTTTGAAATGGCAGAGATTGCCAGCCACCGTGGCAAACTCTGCCTTCAAAGAGCAGAAGAAACCCAGAGTCCAGCGGCTTATCGCAGGTGTGTGGTGGGAGATGCAGGAGCACAACACTCCCCAGTCCACATATTAGCCTGGCTGATATAGATTGATCTGGGTGACCACCTTCTCAGCATGTGGTTTGAGAATTCCAGTTATTTTTGTTATAGCTTTCACACGCATGTCATTGCCAGCCATACTGCCAAAAGACACCAGTTAGTGTGTTGGCAAGCTTATATCAGTGTCAACTGGGCTGTTGGTGGTGTTTACAAGGTTTTTTGCATACCTTTTAGGTAGTTAGCTTGCTAGTTTTGAAACACAACTCCTTATTGCTGGTTTAAATTCCTTGTGCTATTGGTTGGACACTTCCGACAACAGCCAATCCTCTCACACAAAATCTGCAAAGTGATTAAGGACAGCCTTCTTGTCTGCCCTTATCTTCCACACTCTGACTGAGCTCTGGGCTGCCTGCTGATGTCTTCCCTGAGTTTCCCTCAGGGATGTAGACAATGCCCCCCCCCCCTGACTCACTGAATGACAAAAACACTTCAAGTCTTCCTTTACTGTAATGTCATGCACAAAAACATTTACCAACCTCTCCTTGCTGGGTCTTCAAAGTCACTGTCATCGAACATTTCTGTACATTCCTCCTGAGCAGAAAGAGGGTTGTTTACCATTACCCAAGACCAAGTGATATCAGATCAGGGCTATTTTATTATTATCATTTGGATTTATTTGAGAATAACTGTAATATGATATATATTATGGTGTAATATTTATGATGTGTCATGCATGAAAAAAATATATTAAAAAGAATACTAATTATACGTAACACTTCAAGACACAAACATTATGTTTACCTCGGCAGGCCTTATGTTTGAACATAAGGACGCAACTTTTTTTCCTCCCCTATGGGAAACTGTTTGTGACCTTTGGTTTTTATCAATTTTGTACATCCCTTGATGATCATAAGGATTCAAATGGAAATGACTGGTTCTCTGACAATCCAAATGTGGCTCTGAAGATGGCTGTTATTTCTCCTTTCAATTGTATTTCAGACCACTCAGATGAAAATGATATTTTCCCAATGAGGCCAGCTCCAGCTAATTTGGTGCTGGTGTCTCCTCTTGGTATGCAGAATGTTGATTCTGACGACCAAGGCAAACATACGGCTTCCTTTGCGTATGTTTTATAAGTTCTTCGTGTCATATACCCTGATCTTGCAGCATTTGGTTGTGGAAAAGATGGAAGAGGATCCTGTGTTAGAGTGAACATTTTAATTAAAGATGTGAAATAACAACAGGTCAATACTCTAATGCCATAATCTCTCCAGCCTCTTAAAGTAACACTATGCAACAATTTGACACTTTTTGAGGTATGGTTTTATAGGCAAATAGATTTGGTACCATCCTCAAATTCATTTTGATAGTGATGGAGATAATTTCGAAACACTGTTAATGACTTCAGAATATATTAATAAAGTGCCTTGTATTAGCAGGAACATGGCTTTTCTGTGTTTCTGTGTGTGTGTAACTTAGATTATTAGGTGCCACTTAGTCTGCGCAAGAGCATGTTTGGGTGAGCTCATTGGTGACAGGGTCGAAATGTGCTTTCTCGACCCTGGGAACAACAGACATCCTTGGAAGACAAGAAGCTCAGTCGAGGACCTTGATTGACTGTGATGTTAAACATTTATGGCGTCAGCATTAGATAAACTTCTATCTATTTAAACCTTGTGTGATGTGTTTTTAATATTGCTTCTCTCTCTCTCTCTGAGAGAGGGCCCGTACTTCTCTCCGACCTGCTGGGACGTGGGTGAGCCCAACAGGCTTGTTGTTGTTGTTGTCTAATAAATGTACTTATATGCAACTCTGGAGTCCTGAGGTAGCAAGAGTTACCGTAATTTTCAACTAACAGATAGCATATGGTCATATGAAGGACAGATAAATACCTGTGTCTTCCCCACTAGCCATCCAGGATATGCCCTACGATGTAGTTCTGTGTACCAGGCTGGAACACCCTGCACAAATGGAAGAAAAGCTTTCACACGCATGACATTGCCAGCTATACTGCCAAAAGACACCAGTTAGCCTGTTGGCAAGCTTCTATCAGTGTCAGCTGGGCTGCTGGTGGTGATTGCAAGGTTTTTGCATGCCTTTTAGGTAGTTGGCTTACTAGTTTTGGAACAGAACTCTGTGTTGCTGCTTTAACATGCATTATAGATACTCCAGCAATTTGATGGTGTTTCCCATATATAGTTATTTGCGGTGGCCCATCACAGATTTAGTATCACACAACACAAAAGGGTGCATGATACTTACTGAACCCACCCTCCCCCAGTCAGTGATACCACAAGATGTATGTATATTGAGGATATTTCATCTGCAATTTCCCAGATCCTTCGCGCTCTCTCTGTACACTGCTTCATCAAGCATCATTGGGCTGGGTCACAATTCAATTCAATTTGATTGATATAGCGCCATAACAATACAATTGTCTCAAGGTGCTTTACAGAGCCCAGAGCCTGGACCCCCTTAGTGCAAGCACAATGGCAGCAGGGGCAAGGAAAAACTCCCTGTTAGTCAGGAAGGAACCTTAAGCAGAACCACGGCACATAAGGGAGGACCCATCTGCTTGAGTTAGGCCGGGTGGAGATAGGAACGGGGGGATGGGGGAGGGTTGTGTGGCAGAAGGGAAAGGGAAACAACAAGTGTTGTACACAGCATGCATCTGATAGATGTACATAATATATATACAGACATCCGGTGGTATATACATGATACAGACAAGACCAGTTTAGTGGGCGCACAGGCACATAACAGGCTGGGTAGTCGAACCCTTATCTCATGAATTCAAAACCTACCGATCTCAGTGTTGTAGTCGCTCTATTAGCTATGAAATGCCTGCTGAGACCTAAATAAATTGACACAATACAAATCACAATAATGCAGTGCTCTACTGTGCCATGCTTTAAAAAAATAAAGTATTTGGCTAACATAAAGCTGGCTGCAGACTCCTGCATCCACTTTTTAAGTTAGTTCAGAGGTCTTAAATAATCTTCCAGTCGATGTTGAAAAACGAATTGCATGAATTTAGATTAATTTCTTTCTAAATGTTTGAAAAAGTGATATTTGAATATTGTAGCCCCTTTTTTATTTGATAATGGTAAATATACCCAAACTGAGCAGGATTACAGAATGTGCAACATTTTACAAACGGCACAGTAAACGCACTACTTAACCTTCTGATGCAATAGTTAGCGGAGGAATAACTGTAATTCTGGGACAGACGCATTTCGTCTTGTTGCCTGGAGACGGCCTGGCACTATCTCTCCATCCTATGCATTTAGTCACGGGAACAACAGAACCGCGATACTGTCAGGACTTGAAAAACTATAGAAACCATGACATAGCAAAACAACATTCGTGTGCTCTCTAATTTCAGTCTCATCAGTAGACATTGGACGTTCTAATTTTCATTCTATGGTGCAATCAGCGGTCGCCGCTCTGCGCCCATGGTATGTGAGGCAGGCGAATTCCGTAGCTCGAGCTCGGAAGGGCAGCGGGAAAGAAGCAACGTCAACTACTCCCTTTTCACCCCTCCGTAAGTTAACGTAGGCTACTATTTTGAGAGACTACAGGCAAGCGAGGCAATAATATTTATATAACGTCAGTTGTGTTGAGTTATTGATGGTAATGTGCGCGCTACTTTTATTGTTTGTTGTGTTCTTACTGTCAAATTGTTTGTGGCCTAACGTTAAATGTCTGCAGCGGACTAGGAAGGTTAGCTATTAGCTGGCAACAGTTAGCGGTGGTAGCTAAGTAGCAAGCCAGAATAATTTGCTAGGTTAGGTCCCGGTTTGGGCGGTCTGCCACTCCTCCTTGTATCTCATGACAATATCAACGTACCCTAGCTGACGTTAGCTAGCTAGCTAGCTAGCTAGCTAATGTGTTCATTTTGGGTATGGATATTCTGCTACGATTTATACCTTTACATCAGATAGCTAACGTTATCTGATTTCACCAGCGGCTTGTAGTGTACTAGCGATAGCATATATGCAGCGATCGCAAAAAGTGTCTAACAGCAACGTTAAGGAAACACGTCCGCTCGCAATGGTCCTTTAAACGGTAACGTTAGTGGATTAAATCTGTCACGCTAGTGAGGCGGTCATCTGTCCACTATCTCAGCTGCGTCAGAACAGCCTGCTAAGTGACAGGCCCACTGAGATCTCTGTACAACCTCACGTTACTCCTTTTCGCTCAGAACTACTGACGAAGTTACACAATGTTGGGGCGTAACATTTGCTAGCGAACGTTACGTTAAAGTTACGGTAAGCTAGTGGTATCTTGATCTTAATCGACATTAGCCGTAAATTCGCGGTTAACGTTATGTTAGCCAACTGTCAACCTCTGAAACAGATTTCAAAGCATAATTTAACAGTTTTGACGACATAGCACCGTGTAATAAGATAACGTTAGCTCTCTGTTATGTTACATGTATCGAACTATTCCAGAATTAGCCCTATTGATGTGTTTGGTACGAACGAATACAGCCACAGTCCAGCACTATGAACTACAGTTAATGTTAGCCGGCTATAGCGTTATCCTAGTGTCCCTTTAACGCGCGATAAAAACTGGCTCTTGGCTAACAGCTAAGTATCAGCTAGATTCTGGATGACATCTTTGCTTGTACTCAGCAGCAATGGCAGTCCAGCTACGGTAACGTACTACTGGCCATATCTACTTTGACTGAAATTAAAAGTATTTTTGATCAATGTCATCACCTTCAACTAACGTTATAGTCATCTGCACAACTGTTAATCAATGTCTTAAATGTCATCTGCCGTTACGTTGGTTGTAACGTTGAATTAGCTACCGGTCACTCATGTCGTAAGTAACTTACTTGACATTCTATGGCTAAGTTATGCTAGGTGTTTGTTAGCGACACTTTGGAATTGGACCTGTTTCTTAGTTGTTGTTTGGTAGCATAGATGTATTAACTTACTCCGGTAATTCACGATTTTTTGTTAATTCAGTAGACTCATTTGATATGCAAGGTAACATTAGCTAACGCAAAGGTACCTAACGTTTGGCTACAGCGCCCTAGGTTTGAGCTAAACAGCTAACGTCATCTCGTTGGGTGTCCTTTGGAAATACCATTACGTGAGTTCCAGCTATTATTAAGACGATTATTTATCGGTTCAGTGTAACTTGCACGTGTATTGCAATGTATCTACGGAGGACATATGCCGCTGATATTGATATGGCAGACTTGAGTTTGTGTGGTTGGCAGTTATCTGTTGGAAGTTGGAAGTTAACACAATAATGAGCTAACGTTAGCTAATTCCTAATGCTGGTTGAATAACAGCTCTTCGACTAGACCAGAGATAACCTAGGGACTGCACTTCTAGAAAAAGCGG
Source organism: Clupea harengus (assembly GCF_900700415.2). Taxonomy (NCBI): domain Eukaryota; kingdom Metazoa; phylum Chordata; class Actinopteri; order Clupeiformes; family Clupeidae; genus Clupea; species Clupea harengus. The sequence continues at coordinate 607,043 of NC_045169.1, forward strand.
GGGGGGGGGTGTTTTGTTTTCGCAGACAGATTTAATAAATACATAGTAGATAAGTAGTTAAGATCGTCTGTCCAATCCGTTTTGATAAGTGCAACTACTGGCTTGTAGACTGTAACAGACTACAGCAAAGCCTCCTTGTATGCTACCTTGTAAGGCCAACCCTTATCATGCCTCTGTGAGTGACAGGAAGGCAAACCAATGAGGGTTGAACCCCTTTTGCATTAATCCAGGGTCAATTTTCAGCCATGACTGTTAATAATAACAGAAGCATGTGACAGAGGCTAAATGCATATTTCACACATTGTGTAAATGCATTTAAATTACACAAGTAGGCCTACATTGTTCTTAAATGTAGGCTGACATATAGTTGTTAGTTATGCACTGATAATTCCATAAAGGAAGGAAGAAAGTTGTTTTGTAAAGGGAATCTGAGTTTTCCACAGTATTCCGAGGCTGGTCTGAGAGGATTAACCCTGCACAGCAATGAGCCATGAGCCATTTTGCCCTATTCCAGCTTTATATAATGTATCTTAGAAAAACAGCACTGCATGTATGTGACCGGTCTTTGAAGCGTAGTGGAAGTGGCATGTTCTGTCACATTAGCAAAACTCTTAACTTAACTGACAAAGAAGACATTTTGGAACAGCAAGCCGGCTGAGTAGGGACGTATGTTTACTTGGGATGGGTAATAGGCTACTCGCGACAAGTGACGGCAATGATCGATCATGACAACAGGGCATTAACATTACATTCAATTAAAGCGAGAGCGCAGAATTCCACGAAGCGATTTTATAATGTCACATTTATCAGTTATTGAGTGAGGAAATGGAGTAAGGGGAATGTACAAATGAATGTGCACAAATGGCCACATTATTTGTTGCTTGACGCTGAAAACGGGAACTATTGTTGTTGTTATTATTATTATTTGTGGGGTGGAGAATGAATAAACAGAATAGACGGCACTTTGTAGCCCTAGCTAGCTAACAATGGCTTTGAAAACGTGCAGTGAGGAGTGGAAATACTTTGACAAAGTTGAACACAGTTTTAAAACACAGTGCAGTGCAAGTTCTGTAGTGCAAAAGCTGTCGTATAACTCTACTATCTGTACAGTGCGTGTACTCAAGCTGTCGCCGGTATGACCAAAATGCACATCCCTAGTGTGTACAGGCCTTGTGTCCTGTTAGTTTCTTCAGACATGTTTTTTTTTGTGATATTGGTAAGATGTGATTTAGTTTTGAATGTGATCTTTGTTGTACTTTTTGTTTTTGTGTTTGTTACTTAGGTTGAGCAAGTGGTGAGTGGCCTATTTCACCATGTACTTCTGCCACTGATGAGCTCCCCCTCATCACCACAACTCACAGATACAAGTCACACTCACTCAGCCATGGGCACTGAATAACCTCAGAAAAGGTGAAGGAAACACCCCCCCCGCCCCCCCCACTGGTCCTTTATGTAGCTCTCCATCTCTGCCCCCTCCTGGAGTGACGCCACTGTCTCCCATCTGACATTTTTGCACTCCTGCAACCGTCTAGTCCTGCGTCGGTGGTCATCATGCTGCTACTCAAGCGTAGGATGACTGCCACCTAGGCCCCTTCATGCGTCCCTTGAGTGGCGAGTGTGAGCACTCACCCCCTCCTCCCAGAAGTGTGTCGAGCCCCACTCCTCTGCCTCCCCCTGCTCTCCTCAGACCTCCTTGCTCAGAGATGTCTTTGCTGCAGTCACTGGGGCCTGTGCAGAACTGGCTGGGTCAGGAGCTGGAGAAATGTGGAATTGATGCTGTGATCTATACCCGCTATGTGCTCAGTCTGCTCTTGCACGACAGCTATGACTACGATCTGCAGGACCAGGTAAGACATCAGCTCATTTGTGTGTGTGTGTGAGATTAAGTAGCGATCTGCAGGACCAGGTAAGACATGAGCTCATTTGTGTGTGTTTTTTTTTTTACATTTAGTCATTTTAGCAGACGCTTTTATATGTGCGACTTACAATGTATACACATTTCACATTTTTACACTGATGGCACACTGCACATCAGGAGCAATTAGGGGTTCAGTGTCTTGCTCAAGGACGCTTCGACAGGGAATCGAACTAGCAACCTTCTGATTACTAAACAACTTCTTTACCTCCTGTACCACTGTCACTGTCGTGTGTGAGATTAAGTAGCGAAAGCTTTGCATCCTTTCCATTTTCAGCATATTTCCATATAAGGTTTGAGACAAATGTAGAATGACTGAAAGCTTTTAAAAACGTTGGGTTGTTTAACAACAACAACAGCTAGGGGTGTAATGATATTAATTGTGATGCATGATATTGCCAGAGATGCAAACTCCTCAGCTTTGGGTGAAATGTCGGGGTGTTCTGGGTCTGTGAGAATCAAATAAGAACCACACTCTCAGTTTACAAAAAAAAAAGGCAAAACTAAAAAAGCTCCCGGCTTCTGTTATTCTAAATTCCACTTGGGTAATGTTACTAAAGGCTTTGTCTTATATGAAACCCATAACAATGTCAGATTAAAAACTATCCGTAATCACCATTGCCATTCCCATTTAGCCATCAATCACAGCAAATATCGGTCTGTCTTTATTCCCACATGAAACGGCTTGTTACAGAATAGTGAGTGCAAACCTCCTTGAGACCAGAGACCTGCCAGTAAAGGTTTCTATTATAGTGACTAAAATAGAGCAACAATTCATGGCACAGTCATAGTTGACCGTTAACAGTTGCTCTCCCAGCTATCTTACTCTATCTTAGAGAGCTATCTTAGACTTTTTCAGTTGCAAAATGTGGTTGATACTAGGTTTGCAAAGGGGCGAAAAATTTCCGGAAACTTTCCATGGGAGGTTAAGTTTAGGAATTTTTGAAATTTTGAATTTTTTTCAAAAGTTAGCAGTAGCAGGGAACTTTAAATGTAGTTGAAAACAAGACGAGGCAAGCCTAGCTGGACCCTTGATGCAGCTAGTTGGGAACATTGTCTGCCAGAACCGTAAACCTATGACTTTGTTGTTTTTGAACGTCTTTGTCATTACCTAGCATGTTGATAACTTTTTACACCGAAGCCATGTTCATTTTAATACCAAGTTTATTTGTATACAGTAAGCTAACTTTTTACAGCAGTGAGAGTAAGATGTATGTATGTCTGCACAAAAGTAGACCATCACCTTGATTACTCGTCGCTGTTGGGGTCCATCAAAAAAGCACGAGTTGGGCAACTTATCGAGAGTAAAAGTCATTACTGCAAATTAAAGGCTGCGCAGTAAAAACTTCATCCGACACTATTTTAAAGATGCATGGATTGCCGCACACAGTGTGTTTCTTTGCAAAGCATGTAGCTAGCTGTTTTAAACCAAATGTATAGAATTACTGGATTCGTGTGTAATTTTTCTCTCAACCCGACATGATCAAATGCTGTGACTGTATTTATAGTCCACTGGTGACTGTATTTATAGTCCACTGGAACAAAATTGTCTATCTGGCAAGTGGCTAATGTTAGCAATTCTAGATCTTGCAGCATGATCTTGGTTAAAACAACCCAATATAATGCAAATTCAGTTGAATTTCAACCCTGCACTGTGCATTCTTCCAGCACACACACAGATCATTCCCAGCATCCTACACACTACAACAGGGCTGTTGAGGCCACACTACTGCATTTGAGCCCAAGGACTACAGTTAATATTACTCCAAAATGTCCAGTTTATTCCCGTTAATTCCCGTATATTCCCATTAATTCCCATGGAAAGTTTCCAACTTTGAATATTCCCGGAATTTTGCAACCCTAGTTGATAAAGTGTGTATATGTTGACCCGGGTTCCATTCCCAATCTCCGCAGGTTGTGTGTAAGTCACAGTATAGGTACTTCATTAAAATAGCACGCAATCAGAGCACACTCACTGTTCCGCTCCCTGTCAGGCTGCCTGCACGCATTGACTGCAAGGGCGGGGCTGCCCAGCTCACACATGCAACAGGCAGCCCTCACTCACAGCGAGTGATCTCAGGGGAGACATAAGATAAGATTTTTTTTATTAAAAAACTTTTATTAATCCCATTAGGGAAATTCAGGTGTCATAGCAGCAAGATTTTTGAAGTGAATAGGAATCAGACAAACAAAAACAAAAATGAAAACAGTCCAGCCTCCTCGCGTTCTCTCCTCCCCGACTGTCTCCAGGGCTCTACAGTGCGAGTATTTCACTCGCATTTGCGCCTAAAAATAGGTATGTGCGAACTTGAAAAATAATTTACGAGCACAGTGCGCGAGTGACGGGCTGTTGTCAATACACCGAACAACTGCGCAAAGTAGTGAAGCATACCATATATTTCATATGGAAACAAGTGACAGGGTCGCGACTGCAGGATGTGAACATAGCAAGATGACGTGCTTAACTTCATGCAAATGAGAGCGACGATTCCCAACCAATAGTCCAGAGCCATATAAATAGAGAGTTACGACGATCTCGCCGACATGTGATCACTTGGTATAGGTGAGTAGCTCGCAAAAAACCCACTGCTGGCAACCTGTTTGAATGGTTTTCGACGGGACAGACAGCAGCACCACCTCGATTTACTGACATTTTCAGTATATTAACACATAATATCAATTGGTTACTGGTGTGTTGTATCCTGTTTATGTCTGACACTTTATTAACATTTATGTATTACATTAACTTATAACACTAGGCAGCAATATTGTGAAGCAGAGCTAGAAATGGCTTTGCTAGCTCCCATACTGTAGCTCACACCAGCAACTGCTCAATTTAAGACAAGAAAGGAGTTTGGTAACTTAGCTAGTAATTGTCAATGATAACTAGTTATTAGAATATGTTAGCCAACGTTAAGTTAACTTCATAAGGGCAGTCGAGTGTATAGGTTGTCAGCTTGGATAGCTAGTAGTAATTTTCGATTTAAGCCTCCCGTTAGCCTTGGCAAACTTTTAGCTAGCTAACTTTAGCTAACTATGAGGTAGCATATCCTAGCTAAGTTATACTAGCTATCAATAGCTAGCTAGTAAACTCATTGCAGAATGGACTATAGGACAGGCCACGCATGACATTAATGAAGAAAAAATAAATGAATATGTGATTGGTTTAAATATCCTTGTCTATTTGGGCAATTGTTATTATCATTGGCACCACTTTCAACTGTCAAAACTATCCGCCTAGCTAAATTGGTTGGTTATCAGATTGCACAGCAATTCATATGGAGGATATGTGGTTGATTTAACTCTAAGGCCAGGTAGGCATAGTAGTAATAGTAGTAATAATATACATAGTAGTAATGTGCTATCACATCATTTGAAAATCTAGACTTGATATTCTCTTATATTTGAATGATAATTCTGTTAATTAAGTATTGCCTTAAAATGATTATTTACATTTAATTCATTGGAATTCAGCTGTAGGCATATACTAAGAGATCTGTATCTTAGAGACTAATTGCATCCACAATTTAAGTACTGCCAGCTTGACTATTATGCAGTTGTAGACACAACACAGGGGGTCCCTGGACCTGAGAAGGGATGGAAAGGAGTTTAATGTGGCTATAAGATGGACTTTTAAATGCGACTAGAACTAGACTGAAACTAAGAAGGATAAAAATGACTAAATGTGACTAAAACTAATATGCATTTTCGTCTTAAGACTAAGACTAAATCTAAAATAGCTGCCAAAATTAACACTGAGATAGGGGACCCCTTAATCTGCAATTCATTGTTGCTAGCTCTAATCAGATGTACTAACTAGGCTAATAAGAGAAGACTAACTTTGTATGCTAACGAACACCAATAACTAGAACTAATTTGACAGACTATAAACCAACAGACTTCTGGTTATGATACACGTGCTCTCTAGCTAGCTACAGTGAAAGTGTTGCTTACGTTACAGTCCAGACCTACAGTCTAACTCGAACTGCATTTAGAATCTAACAAGCTATGTCTTACAATAAACTTTAAGTAAAGCTGGCTATATAAAATACTACTAATAACAATTGATAAGAGGTCCACTAAAGTGTTGAAATATGAACAAATGCAGTAATTTGATCAATTCACCAGCTAACTTGCTTTCGGAAACACTAAACATGAATGGGGTTGAATGTTGGAAAATACAATGTTTGGAACTATAGGTCACAAATTACATGCTTTACTTCCGCATAAAAAAAACCCGCTGTGCTCCTAAATTTCTTTGTGTGCTCCTAAATTTTTTCATTTAGGAGCACATGTACTCCTTGGGGAAAACCTTAGCGTAGAGCCCTGTGTCTCCAGGCCATCCAGTTAGGAGTTGGGGGGCTCCTCATCCCGCTCCGCCGGCAGTCCACCACAAGCTCCTTGGTCTCTCTGACGCTGAGCTGGAGGCGATCGGTGCCACACCGCCCCACAAAACTCCCCACCAGAGCTTTGCACTCCGCCTCGCTGTCTTCCCTGATGCAGCCGACGATGGAGAACGATGGAGTTCCCTGGAGGGCGCCGGTGCTGCTCACCAGCACATTCGACAGGTCGGCCCGCAGTCCCAGGCACTTTGGTCAGCCGGCGAGGCAGTCCGCGATCCAGGCCACCAGGCCATGGTCCACCCGCAGGAGAGCCACCAAGACAGGCCCCACTCGCGGCGGCGCCATGGCAACCAATTAAGTTATTTTTAAATAATGCAGGTTGTGTCCGTAGTTCTGGCCGTTCTCAAAATTACGTCCACCTGACCAAGCAAGACTATGAAGCTGTTTTGGTCTTTCTTTTTTAGCAGGAGAGCTGGGTTTCTTTTAGCAGGAAAGCTGCTAAAACAGGCTACGCTAACAGACTGCCACTCGCTGCGCCATGGCAACCAATTCAGTTATTAAATGCCGGTCGTGTCCGTTGCTCTGGCTGGTCTCAAAAGTCACGTCCAACTGGCCAAGCAAGACCACGAAAAAAATTATCCACAATTAGGTTGAGCAGCGCACTACCCCAATACAAACAACTAAGAAAAGTAGAAAAATTAAAGTCACGAAAAGAGGGGGAAAAGTAGATAAACGGAGAGCTGTTAAGACAGGTTGCCACTCGAGGAGACGCCACGTCACAGTCATGTGCAGGAGTTCTTGCCGACCGTCCTCGGCTTGTTGAAAAAAAAGAAATGAGATCTGGAAGTACTTCGGATAGGAAGCAGACTGTGAAGGAAAGCCCATCGACACACAGAGACCCGTCTGTAAAACATGCTTCAAAGCCACTCAGGCAAAGGGAGGTAACACGTCATATGGTTAAGCACCTCTCAGACAGACACCCCAAACTTTTCAGAGAGTTCTCAGAACGACAGGTTAGCAAATGTGAATACAAACATGAACACCCCCAAGGTCACCCATATACAGCCTAACACGAGTAGCCTTAGCCTAGTTTAGCAATTTTCCTCATCACAGAATTTTGACGATGCGTAGTACAATGATCATAATGCAGTGTGGTTAACGTAACTAAACCGCATTTTTCATGCTAGTAATGTTAACTGCCATAATCTGCAAATGATGCATTTAATCTTCCATCAGTACGAGTCGTGTTTATCGTTGCAGAAGGCCCTTTTTTAAAGATACGTTAGCCACAGGCATATCGGATGGCCCTATTGCATGTATTCTCGTTTAAGACGTTGATCTAGCTTTCAATTTGGCTGCAAGAACGTAGCCCAGTTCATTGTCAAAATTAAACTCTAGAAAGAAAACGCTATACGTGTATAATCAATGCTATGATGTCACCATGTAGTTTTCATTAATATCTTGCTGGAGGCTAATACTAATATGAATGCCATTTGTTAAGTGTTCGTGACAACCCTAATACAGACAAGTGCTCATCACATCAGCCATAAAACAACAGCAGATATCTGGCTTCCAAAGGTTGCCATCGTTCAGTGACAACAAGACCGGGTAAATAAACTGCACTGGACAAACTATGTGCTGAGACAGGCACACCCTTCTCATTGAACACACACACACACACACACACACATACACACACACACACACACACACACACACACACACACACACGGAAAAGAGTTAATCATATTTTTTGTACAGAGATTTGCACGGAGTGTCAGTCAGGGATACAAGTTTTTGATAACATTAGGTGGATATATCATGTTTGTTAATGTCTTTGTTAAAAATAAATCTTCAGAATCGTCTCCGTTGGAAAACCCTACAATCTGAGTTTTATTGGAAAACCCTACAATCTGCTTTGATAAAAAAAAAAATTCCATCAATATGTTTTTATGTAAGGTAAACATTATTGAGCTTCTAAGCACATTTTACAAAAAAGATAATTAAAAAATCTATCCTACATACTGTCAGGTAATGCCAAATGTAATACAATGACTATCTAAAACTCTTGTGATATTAGTACTATATGATTTTAGAGTAAAAGAAAGCATATAACATTACAAATAGCTATAAGCCTATGGTTTCATTTGGGATGCGATTATGAAGGGGTCCTCGAAAAATGTTCTGCCCTTTGAGGGGTCCCTGGCTCCATACAGTTAGAGAACCCCTGCTCTAGAAGAGCCGGAATATTCTACCTCTCATTCCCCACTTGAACAGTGACTGATGATTGCTGTTCTCTCCTTCTTCCCAAATTTAACATAAGCTGTGTTTTCCATTTGATTTATCAGTTGTTGTGAAACACTTTGCACTTTGATCCAGTGTTGGACCTGGCTCTGCATCTTTTTCACCCCTGATGAGTTTGCATCCCTGATTCCTTTGCATTGTTTGACTGTGACTGTGACTGTGCACATTGTAGAAGTTGGAGGACGAATGTGGGCTTTGTGTAAGCTCTTATCATTGTTATTATTATATTTTTTTTAGCACATTTATTTTAGGGAATATGCTTATATCTTAGACTCTCATCTCTCTCTATACCCTAAAACAATGCATCAGGTTCCTGAGAATTCACACGTTCTAATAAACATTTTAGATATCTAAGAATAGTTAAAAACTATTTTTAAAAAACTGTCAATTATAGGTTTGTTTCAATTTAAAGATAAGAAAGCGCTCCTCCAACTGATGTGAGCCATTAAGAACATATCCCAGCCTCTCATTGAACAGTATTAAAGGAATTGTGACCAAAGCAAACTTACTCTCCTCTTTAAAACAAAACAATGGTCATAGAGAGATTGTCATGTTATGTAGGCCTACCTAAGTATTATTTGGCATAACACACCAAACCTTCAGGTTACTGAAGAGTTTAGTTACACCTTGTATTTGTCCATTCAGCAGAGCATGGAAAGTGGACTTGTCAACATTTAGTATTACATTTACATTTAGTCATTTAGCAGACGCTTTTATCCAAAGCGACTTACATATGTGCGACTTACAATGTATACACCTTTATTTTACATTTACACTGATGGCACACTGCACATCAGGAGCAATTAGGGGTTCAGTGTCTTGCTCAAGGACGCTTCGACAGGGAATCGAACTAGCAACCTTCTGATTACTAAACGACTTCTTTACCTCCTGTACCACTGTCGCCCTGTATGGGGCTTTTATTTGGTCAGTGCCAGAATTGTTTTGAAAATGTGTCACTGGTGTCTGATTCAGAATTGCAATGGAAAAACATATGCATACTCTCAAACTGATAACGTGACATTTTGGTCTGCTATATATGGAACTCTAACACACACACGGCAAGCGGTGAATGCCATCAGTATATTAAACCTAAAAAAAGCTTTCATCTCCTCTTCTGTAACATCATATCTTGAGGCAGTGGGGGTACATGAGGCCTACATGTTAGTGTTTGCCACAAGATTGGATAAAAAACCGCCAGTATCTCCCGTACATTGGCCAGAGTGGCCGTCCTGGTTCAGTGTCTCTTATGCTTAATTTATGCTACTCCGAGCCCTCTCCAACAAACCTCGTACGGGAATCTCGTACGGGAAGTTAGAAAAATGAGTAGGTGCACGACAGCCTCTCCGAGGTGCTCGGAGAGGGTTCGGAGAGAGCGGTTAATGTCGGAGAGGCGTTCCCTGTGTTCGAAGGGGCGTTCCCTATGTCCGACTCCGTGAAATCAGAGTAGCATAAATTTCGCTTTATCTGCACCCTTTCTGACCCTCTCCTTCCTCTCCCTCTCCTTCCTCTTCCTCTCCTTCCTCTCCCTCTAACTCTTCCTGTGACCGTATACTCCTCTTTTCACTTCAAGACTGCTCTCACCTCCTGAACCGCAGTCAGACACCCCTGACTGATTGATCTGGGAGCTGGACGTGTGACAAAAGTGTCACAAGATGACAACCATGGCTTATTCATGCTTCTATATTCTGCTTTAAGTAACACATGTTGTGTTGTGAATACCACTGAGGGTTCTTTTTTTTTTGTTGAAATGTTTTTTTTTAATTCATTCATTTTTTTATTCACAATATCTTTGCAGTTAGATACAGGTCATATTATGTGTGGGTACAACACTTGGCTAGGAAATTATAACTTATTACAGATATAAACGTTATGCCAGGACCAGGCCTTGAATATTTGTCATTTTTTTGTGGGGCGTTTTATTCAATTGAATTTGTCTGATTTGACTCGATGGCTAAACATATGCCCTGTCCCTAGCGTGTCCTCCCTCGGCATGCTTTCGGAACTGGCCAATGACGTGAGCGAAAGCTCAACATTCCACATACGTGTATAAATAGTAACCATAGCGAAAGCTCAACATTCCACATACGTGTATAAATTTAAAGTTTTCTATTATGCTTATGTTAATTCATTTTTATTTTATTGTATTATTATAGTTAGTTTTTAATATGTTGGCACTCTGAGATTCTTTTGAATGAAGGGTGCATTACAAATAAAATAAATTATTATTATTAAATAGTAACCATAACAATTAGCATAAACAATCTTTCTCTCTCTCTTTCTAACCTGTTATCGTTTGACCTGTATTTGAGAGTTTACTGGAGCCTATTTACATTTAACACAGCGTTTCATTGAGTGTAGTGTACAGTCTGAATCAAACTTACATCCTTCTCTGATGATCGGTTTAAACCTAATGATTCAAACCTAACATCACATGGGAATACTGACTGTCAATCGAGAACTTTCACAGAAGTGAAGTCACCTGACTAGTCTATTTCACACCCAAACAATATTTGGTAAGCATCTTTGAAATGTAAACCATATTAATACTTGGTAATAGACGTATTTACCTCTACCAAGGAGTTTTTGGTGCAGCTTGTTTGTTCGTCTGCCTGTAAGCAGGATTACGCTAAAACTACCGCCCAATTTTCATGAAACACGAATCACAGGGAAGACCTACAAATTTAGTTTCACTTCTGCTAATGTTGCGAGATACGACATTTGGCCTTGGAGGAGGTCCGAACTTTCTGAGTGCTCTTGTAGTTCTGTAATGTTACAGCCTATCACGACACCCCGTCATTACATTAACATGAGGATTATTTATTGCTAGCTGTGGAGTTAACAAACTTAATTTGATTAACAAAAATGTTAGATAATCTTGCATAACTAGCTATCAACACCAGAACTACCAGTAGCCTTGTGTCTTAAGCTATGTTCCGGTGAATTATAGCTTGTGAAAGTACGCGAATAAAGGCAAATCACACTGGCTGACGAAGGCCAGAAAGAAGAGCAACAATGGCCATGCGCATCGTGGTGTTGGTGAAACTCCTGCCCTGGCCAGGACCCAAACACACATCTGAAAGGTTATTTTATTGACCAGTTCCAGATTAAGAATGACAAAAGTTATACTGTATCAATTCAATTTTAGCTCTGAAGTTGGTGTCAGTTGCAGGATTTGGTACAGCACAACAGGATTGGCTGGTTGATTACTACGATGTAGCTTGAACTCTAACATTAGAAAATGTACATGAAATATTTATTCACGATATTGTTGCAGCAAGCTAAGATGTGGCCAATATTGTCGGTTCCTCCCATACGGAACCGTTCCCTTTGCTATCATTAAGTGTCAATATTCATCATGTATGGCAAAATATAGTGTGTTACATAATGTTTTCATACACAGTGATAGAAATATGCCAGCCTTTGACAGCCGCTATGGGGCCATGCAGAATGGCTGTCGACGGCCACAATGGGGTTCAGAGAGTAATACACAGGGCAAAGGGGCAGCAAAACACTTTTCTACAGGCACTGATTAACATTTGTCGTTGTGGTAGCGTTATATTGCGAGTGTTAGTTGTACTGTTTATAAATTACTGTGTTACATTTGTGCCATTCAGCTATCCAGTAACAGATCAACAAAAAATGTAGTCAGGCTTGTTTACTTACTGACAGCGATATGGTGCTAATCCTGTAGTTCGCAAGTTACCCCTCTACAGAAATGGGTTGTTTTGGAAATGTATTTAAGAATATTGAGATATATGATCATGACTGTAGGCCAGGGATGGAAATTGGCACCCGCCAACTGCAGGTGAATTTGTGGACTGCCGGGTGAATTTGATCAACCTTGTTGCGGGTAAACAAAGCAGGCGTTTCTCAAACATAATTGTTTACTCTACATAAATGGCGTTGTTCCTTACGTCTCCTCCTGCATCTCGACCAATCGGAGTAAGGTTTGGGCCACTGAACGCCAATTTGATTGGACATGAAATTCAAAGCCGGAGAGAGCTTCCTTCTCTGTCCAATCGTACATTAATTTACAAAATTGAGTGTCCTAATCTGACGGGACTATTTTAACAATAACGTGGCTTTACATCGCAGGCGTTAAGACAGTGGCTGATGTCAGTAGGCCCACGCAAAAGTAGGCCACTTGAGTTCATCAACCAAAAGGTGATCTTTGAATGAGAACCGTGGGGAATTGCGTGCCTGGCTAGTTTTTCGATGAGAGTAGTCAGTCTAGGCAGTCAGTGTTTTGCTCCCACTGTCGGCAAAACGCTTCAGCCAGCAGCAAACCGTTTTATTGTGGACACCTGCATTTTAAAACGGGGCTATCAAGGAGCATGAAAATCTAATGCCACAAGGAGGTGATCTGTGTCGTACAAGGAAAGTCGGCTCCAGAGAAAAACGTAATCTGATTCAGACTCTGATGAGGAGGGGTTTTGAAACGAAGGGGGAAGAGAGAGCGATTAGTGTGTGATTTTTCTGAGTTTGTTCAAGTTTGATGTTAAAACACTACATAATAAAAATGGACATCCATAAGTGAGTAAATGTAAAATGTATCATTTTAATGGGGAAATGTGAATTAGACAAACGTTATAGAAAAGTTAGTTACACACAAGTGTGATTACAAAATGGTGGCTGGTGAAAATTATGAGTGGGTGGTATATTTTAGAATTTAGAATTAATGTATTTTTCCATCCCTGCATCAGGCTGATATGCACACCTGATGTAAAACATGAAAAATATAATATGCAACTTTAAGAAGTGCTACTCAATTTATTTATTTTTGCTACAAGTTTACATTGATTCCTATGATAATCCATTTGTCTCTATATAAATGTATCCACTTGCAAGTGAAAAGAGTAGATATGCCATACAGGACCCGATATTAATGTTTGTTTATTATTGCTCACATGCCACAGTTAAGATAAGCTGCTTTATGGCTATATACGACCTGTTTAATGTGATGCAAGACCATCCAATGATCTCATCCACTCCTCTGCCTCAACATCACCAGGGCTGTAGTCTTGCCTACCTAACGGTACCTCTCTGAAACTCAACCAAAAATGCCACTTCAACTGAACAGAGCTCTCGACTTTGTTGCAGTTGATTTAATTACATACCTTTGTACTTTTATGATCGCTGAGCTCCTTGACGTTCACTATTGATAATTGACAATGTTGATGTATCCGGACAGTCATATCATGTGTGTGTGTGTGTGTGTGTGTGTGTGTGTGTGTGTGTGTGTGTGTGTGTGTGTATATATACAGACTGTATACAAAATTGTTGGTACCCCTCCATTAAAGAAAGAAAAACCCACAATGGTCACTGGACACCACTGTTGAAAGCAAATCATATAAATGCGAGACTGGAATTTGCCAAAATGCATATTGACAAGCCACAGGGCTTCTGGGAGAATGTCCTTTGAACAGATGAGACAAAACTGGAGCTTGTCAGTTTCAAGTTATTTCAGTGACAATTGTGGGTTTTTCCTTCTTTAAATGAAGGGTACCAACAATTTTGTCCACGTGTGTACATCTTAAACATCTAAGTGAATGTGTGGTCAGAAGTTGAAAACTGGCAACCGAAAAAATCTTTCTACAAATGATGGGGAAATGTCAGGAATAAGGTGGATTGCTGGCGCCTTGTTTCCCAACTTAGATCATGTCCTCTTTTGGTGTCAGTTTCTGTCATGTCCATTGATTGACTGATCAGAATCAGAATCAGAATAGTATTTATTGCCAAGTAGGTTTACACCTACCTGGAATTTGTTCTGATGTATAGGTGCATACAGTAAACATAAAAACATACAAACACAGTAAGTACTACACATAACATAAAACATAAAAACACAGTAAGTACTACACAAACACAATAAGTACTACAATACAAAAAGCAGGGCAGGAGTGCAAAAGTGGATGTGCAATGTGCAGTGTGCAATGTAGTGAGTGTTAACATAACACAGGCTTGAGGTGTGGGGGCGGGATGAGAGTCCACGTCAGGTGGCCTTGTTACTATGGTGAGTGCACCTAAACCATGGTAAAGCATGTCTTTTATTTCTTTTTTCTTTATTTCTTTACTTTAATTGTTTTCAGGAGAATGACATCTTTTTGGGTTGGGAAAAGGGCGCCGGGAAGAAATGGGCCAGGAGCCGGAGGAAGGGGGGGGCAGACGTGAGTCTGGAGGAGATGAAGAAACAAGCAGCTGTGCAGTGCCTGCGTTCTGCATCTGATGAAGTAAGCAAATACTTTAAGCCACATTTATTATGTGATGACCAACAGTGATTTGTATTCATTGTTCATTGTATGGTTTAAGAAAGCAAGGTATTGGTGCCAAGCATGACTAATGTCAACATCCTGTGAAAGACATCTGGCTTTTGTTATAGCTGGATTATATAGCCTGTTTCTGCACATATACAATATTTTAGAAGCATAGTGCAAGTGTCTCGTATGTCGGAGCTAGAGAAATTGAGGGTGGTGATTTATTCCCTGATTGAGGGTATGCGTCTGTCATTAATAGCTGATTCAGTCCACCCCCCAAATAGTTGTCTTGAAGGAACAGATTGTAGAAGGTCACTGAAATATATATAACATCTGGGTGAGCCTAAAATATTATATTAAAAAATATATATTATATCTATATTTATATTATATCTAAAATATTATATCTTCCTCATTTGTAATATTGCATCATTTGCCGGAATGTCTCAACGTTCCCTTTAATTGAGGTTTTTGGAATTGCATTTACCCAAATATGAACAGTCCCATGACTACATTCACTCACTCATACACTCATTCATCCATCCATTCATCCATTCATTCACTCACTCATACACTCATTCATTCACTCATTCATTCATTCATTCACTCACTCATCCATTCATTCATTCATTCATCCATACACTCATTCATCCATTCACTCATACACTCATTCATTCACTCATTCATTCATTCATTCATTCATCCATCCATTCATTCATTCATCCATACACTCATTCATCCATTCACTCATACACTCATTCATTCACTCATTCATTCATCCATCCATTCATTTATTTGTTTGATTCAACTAATACAAAGTTGTTTATTTTTCACCGATTTGTTTTGGTCGACGATATCAAATGCTTAGCCTTTGTCAATCTACATGAAACCCCAGTCCAGTTTCATCCATAAATTCATTTTTCTGATGCAGTCTCTCATGTCATGCATTTCACTGTGCTGTACCGGGCACAGTATCTCTTCTTTGCAGCTTCCAGCGTATACATACATATGGCAGCGACACCTATCGTGTGGAAACGGTGTAACAGACTGAACTTGAAAAGCTGGTTAGCTAGCTAGTAAGCTCGTAGGCTATCCAATCTCTTGTCTTAATATCAGTTCTGTCATTCAGTTAAATCCAGCCCAGAATTAACCAGGAACTACACAGAATTTTACTTTGCTTGCATGTGTATTGGTTTTTAGGGTACAACAGACTTATAGTCTATAATTAAGCAAGCTCTCTGTTAACTGGGCATACAACATGCATATTGTTGACGTGACCGTAACTCGCTAGGCACATGGAGTCATATTTTGGAAACACTAAACACTAAAACGTCTGCTTCACCACTGCCACTTAGCACTATAGAAAGCAGCATAGAAAAACTGACGACATCTGGATATTGCTGCGCAGATTCCCTTTGAAGACACTCACTGCATAGCTCTTTTTCAGATCACTGTGGAAGTGGAGGTCATGGCACCCCTCCAGACCAACAGCCGCACGGCTAATCATGAATTGAATTAGTTACCCTGTTACTGCGCTAATAGAGTAACGTTAAAGAGGGGGGGCAAGCTGGCAGAAGAGTAGTGCAGGAGTCTCACTGTAGAAAATAATTGCTGACAAAACTTCAAACACTGTGCTACCAAATGTTAAATCTAGGGTGTCGGTAATGTCAACACAATTTTATGATTTAAATGGATATTTTCTGAATCAAAAACAAACCTTATGTACTAGTCTGCAATCCTGATCCACTCAACGTTTGGTCAGATTCAGTGAAATAGGAGCTCCTCACGGTTTTTCGCTGTCTATTTTCTGTGTGTGCTCAAAAAACCTCAGGCCTAGCCATACACTCCTTCAGCCAATCAATACGTTTTTTTGTTTTTTTCAGGAGTGCTGAAGGCAAAAGTGTAATTTGGGTCCCTTGGTCCAGCATATGTGCCATTCATCTATTTTGTGTGTGTACGTGGGGGGGTTCAGTGTAATAAGAGTTGTTGAAATATGATCCACTGTATTTTTAAAGAAACTGTAAAATGTTATTTCTGCTCTATTCTTCTGCCATTAACATTCTGATATTTCAGACTAATTGGTCATTACCTTTTCAGTCGAGAGGTGGAAACTATTACCTGTGCCAACACCAATCTCATCAATATGCCCCATGCCCCAATAGGGCACTGACTTTCATTTAAAGAAAATGTGCTCACAGATGTTCTGTATGTGTGTGTTTTGTTACCAGTTTATTTGTGTCTGAGCACTTTGCGACTAAGATTAGATTTGAGATTAGAGGAGATATAGTAAAGTTTCAGACCTCATTACTGTCTGATGGCTCGAGAAGGTTAATGGAGGTAACCTCCAAAAATGTGTAGGAAAAGAGTTAAACACAAGGGGGACTCGGATGTGGATCTTTTACTAATTATTTTCTTCTTTTTTTTTTTTTTACTAAAATGATGCTGAACTCTAATGTCCTTTTTTTATTTATTTTTTTAGAACTCTGGAATTGAGGGTCTTGTTGAGGAGCTCTGGTCCAGACTAAAGGAACTCCAGAACAAGCAGAAAGGTCTGTTGCTGTGTCTATAGATACCTATCAACATTTGATTTAAATATGACTTGATCATGACTGATGTAAATTGTGATTCACACAAATCTTCCCTGATTTACCTTTTTTTTAAGAGAGAGGGAGACAAACAAACAAAAAATCTGAAGGAGGTCGGTCACCAGATTTGGCTGTGTCACCATCCTTGAAAGACCAACTGGAAATGTTAGTATCCATAAGTCTCTCGTTTCTCTGCTAAATGATACACATATATTCCCACTATAGATCTGAAATGTGATCTATCTTCACTGAATTGGTACTTGTGTTCCTTTGTGTTCAGGTACAATGAAGCCTTTCCGCCACTTTCAGAGAAATCGGTTTGTCTTCAGGAGATAATGACTGTGTGGAACAAGGATAAATCCAGCACATCTTCCTCACAGGCTACCCCAAACACCAGCACTGACACCTCTGCACCTAAAGATTTTTGTAGTGATGGTGAGGCCTCCAGAGGTGAAACCTCAAAGACCTGCGGTATCAGTAGTACAGCCATCATCACATCAGTAATTGGTGAAAGGATTCCACAAAGGCGTAACAAGAAAGAGAAAGAGAACAGACAGCAGCACGGAGTATCTTCTTCTGGGATGGTAGAGGAGCGAGCCTCTCACAAGAAGCAAACCCGGAGTAGGTCGGAGGGAAAATATCGCCGCCGGTCCTGCTCCTCTGGCTCCAGTGAGGCAGGTTCGAGCTCCAGCAGTTATCAGGGCGACATGAAAAGACATACCAGCAAAACCATTCAGATGAGGCATAAATCGCGAGAAAGAGGCACGACCAGAGGCAAGAAGATTCGGAGCCAAGGGCAAGTTAAACTGTCATTTAAGGCCATCGACAAGGAAGATCGGAAAAATGCTATGGGAGGTCCTCAAAAACAGCAGCTACCAATCTGTCCAAAAAAGGGAAAGAGGTCTCTTAAAGAGATCAAGAAAGAGCCTTGTTGTGGGATGGAGTTAAAGGAGTCACTCTACGATATAAGAAACAAAAAAGAGTATGTGGAAGAACCACTGTGGTACACAGAACCTCTGACGGAATATTTTGTTCCCGTCAGCTGTAGGAAGAGCAAACTTGAGACAACATACAGGAACAATCCGGACTCTCCTGGTGGATCCCCTGTGTCTGGAGATAAGGACAGGCTGGCGGAGCGGATGCAAGGGATTTGTTATGCCAGTGCTCATTTCCAGAGGGCTTATCTTGCAGCAGGGACTTTCGTTGACGGGCACTTTGTTGAATTGCCAGATGAAAGCAGTGAGGAGGCTGTTGTTGAATTCAGTAGGACCTCATCCAGCCCAGCACACGAGGAGGATAGTCGAGATTTAGATGATGATGAGCATCTGGCTGAATTCACTGACTTCTATGAAGTCGAGATTTATCCATCCATATTGGATCCTTGTGCCTCAGACTCTGTCCAAGAGAGTCGAATCCTAAACATGATTCGCCAAAAAAAAAGCATAGAGCAGAGAGAATTTGAGGCAGAATGTTTAGTGTTAGATGGCCTTCAGCTGCATGGGAAAAGTGCAATAAATACAGAGACACTGGGAGAGACATCTGGAACCGATGGGTTCCTCTGGAAAGATTTTGAAAGTATTGCTCAAGTCTGTGAATGTTATTCATCGTCCAGTTCAGAAGTAGATGTAGATCGAGGAGAAAGCTTTGTTGGGGACTCTGACCCTGTTCAGCTGTCCCCAGTATTTGATAGTACAATGTTTAATTTGTGCGAGCTGTCCGAAGAATGCATCGCTCCAGAAGCTAGCTGTGATGGTGGCCCACACCTGAACACCAACAGCTGTTTCTCACTTTTTGAGCTGCAGTGTGGTGATAGCCCCACTTGTTGTTTTCCATGTGACTCTATTACTGGTTGTCATGACACCACCACAACTCACAAGACGACAAGTAGCAGTCTAGATGGTAACTATGGTAACAACAAACAGTCTCGTTTGCTCATATGGACCCAAAACAGTGCCTTTGATGGAACGGAAAACTGTTCTAATCTTTCAACACGGACTTGTAGCCCTTGGTCTCACTCCGAAGAGACTCGTTCAGACAACGAGCAAATAAATGTTCCGTCGGAGGAGTTGTTGGCTCCGAATGCTAGTGAGGAGGAGATAACATCCATAATTATTCCTTACATCCCAGCGACGTATCTGGAGGAAGATCCCCTTGATTTTTTGAAGGATGCTGAAGTACCGCAACAAAATGCAACACACACAGTTTCAAAAACAATATCCAAACTGGAATCCGTTTGTGGTATAGCATTGGAGACGGACGAGAGTGGACAGTATGACACTGGCATATTTGATGATGCTAATCAACAGGACAAAGACTACACCACCTCAGGGATAATAAAGGACATTTGGACAACTGTTGGAGATTATTCTACACACATGGAAGAAGAGAAGCCTCATTTTGAGGAGCTACTCTTGGAGGATATAAGGAACTACCACTACTGTGGTTGTCGTGAAATGAAGCTGACCGGTGCTGCACATGTGCAGACCACACACAAGAAAGCAGTGCAGTGTTCCGTGTATCACCTGTGGGAGGAGGAGGAGAGTGAAGGTCAAGAGTTGTTGGCTAAAAATAATAAGCTGTCCAAGACCGATAGTGGTGACTATACGACCCCCTTCTTGAAGCCCTGGGACGCGAGTGCAGACAAAGACAACTCATCGTTCATCCTTGGGGGAGTGTACGGTGAACTGGGGTCTTTTGGAGGTGATCAGGACTGGGCTGCTATTCATCCATCATCTGGCAATGCCCAGGGCCTGCTGCAGTGTGCTGCTGCAGCGGCGGCAGCCTCCTCCGATGTTGTCACAACGATTACAGGCACTGACGTGTTCATGAACACCACGGGAAACAACCGCTTTGCTCCTGGTCTACACAAGCCGCTCTGGAGACCACTGGTCTCCTCCTTTGGTCAGAATGACCACCAGGCTGCTGTGAAAAAAAGAGACCGATTGACCAAGGGGTTTTCTTTTATCTTCCATGAAGATTTGATCGGAACCTGTTCCGGTCTCTACGGCGATGAAACAGACCAGGATTACTCGTTCTCGTCGTTTGATTTGAGCGATCCCTTATCTCAAGTGCTCCACGTGGAGTGCTGTTTTGAGCCCACTGAAATGACCACCTCGTTAAGCCCAGGGTTCAAACCCAAGTCAATTCTTTGCTCAGACTCAGAGAAGAGTGACATCTTCTCTTCTTCTCGGCTGTATGGCATTAATCAGACTCAGTATCGTGCCATACGCATATCCCCAAGGACTCACTTTCGACCAATTTCCACTTCGGAATTGTCTCCTCCAGGTGGAGGTAGTGAGTCAGATATAGAGGAGTCTGAAAAAGATGAGCATAATAGTCTTCCTACTCTGGTTCAGGCCGCCAATGTGTTCGATGACCCACAGGCCGACCTCAAACCCCTGGAGGAGGACGCAGAGTGTGAAGGACCTTATTACGGAAAGTCAGAACTAGAATCTGGGAAGTTTTTGCCCAGATTGAAAAAATCTGGTATGGAAAAGAGTGCTCAGACTTCATTAGATTCACAGGAGGGGTCTGGGTCTGGTGGGGCACTTTTGTCTGTACCTGAGCAGAATTATTTTGCTGAGTGTCAAGTGGTGCCAGCGGCGGCAACTACAGAATCCACGTCAGAGGAGGCACCAGCACAACAGCAGTCCTCTAGTGACCAGGTGGTTCACGAGGAGGAGACCTGCAGAAGAGGAGGAGGAGGAGAAGCATTCGGAGATTCAGCAGGTGGCCTTGTGCTTCCCCACCAATGCGAGACAACACTTGACCTTGAGAAATTGCATGAGGTCAGAAATTATTTTTTTTCCTTGGCTTTTTTGAAAATGCTGTCTTGATATTACTTTTAAATGAATTAATAGTGAACAAATACCAGATGTGTGTCTATAAAAGTATGGAGTCCAGTGTTTCCTCTGTATGTATTCAACCACGGCGCACTGCCGCTACTGAATTTGGAGCAGAATTTGAAAATTTCACAGTTTATTATTAATGAATGTTCTGAGTAATAACACACCAGTATAAAGGTTACCCTTAAAGTCCATTCTGCTTTAGACCTGGCATCTCGTGCCCTATCTCACCCAATGTAGCATCTCATCCAATCAGTCGTCCAACAAATGCTTTAGTTTGACAAGTTAGTCCCAAACGAATCACTTTCACGACAGCTCGGTTTCATTTGCTGCAATATTTGATCGCCTTTTCAGTGTCAGGTGTGTCTTTTTAAGTGAATGTAAAAAAAAAAACACAGCCTATTCACTATTTGTATTAAGTAAAGAATACGGTACAGATTGGTAATTGAAACAAATAATTGACTATTAGCCACCCTATGCTCCTAGTTATCTATCGGTATAGTCTGCTTCCTGTGAAGAAAGCCAACCATGGTAGCATTACGAGATCATTCCAAATGATTCAAGTGCAACCCACATTGGGCACACACACACAGATAAATGACTTGTACAAATCTTTCAAAAGTATCAAATTCCCCTGTGCTTTCTAAACTTGTGCACTAGGCAGCAATCCTATCTCAAAAAACGCATGAGAGGACATCACCAACTAATTGACTGTTACATTGGTTGCCAACTTTAAATAACACTTCTCTGTAAACTGGGTTTATTAACTATTTCTAATGAGTAAGAAGACATAATATAGGTTATAGGTTAATATATTAATATTATATATAAACTAGGGCTGTCAAAGTTAACGCGTTAATCTATGAGATTATTATGGTCGAGATTAATGCGATAAAAGTTAATTTACTTTTTCTACATTTACATTTAGTCATTTAGCAGACACTTTTATCCAAAGCGACTTACAATGTATACACATTTTACATTTACACTGATGGCACACTGCACATCAGGAGCAATTAGGGGTTCAGTGTCTTGCTCTAGGACGCTTCGACAGGGAATCGAACTAGCAACCTTCTGATTACTAAACGACTTCTTTACCTCCTGTACCACTGTCGCCCCCCATTTCTAATGGGTAAGAAGACATAATATAGGTTATAGGTTAATATATTAATGTTATATATAAACTAGGGCTGTCAAAGTTAACGCGTTAATCTATGAGATTATTGTGGTCGAGATAAATGCGATAAAATATTTTAACGCAGTTAACGCAACTTTGTTTACTTCCCGTGTGCGTTGACCCCTGACACGAAACCGCCGCATGCCTGCAGTCAGTTAGATAGGAGAGACCGAGACGGTAGTGGAAGATGGAGAGAGCTGAGGGATTGTTGGGCGGAAAGTTTGAGGCAAAATGACGGAACAATCGACAAAACTAAAGTTTTATGTAGCATTTGTCAAGCTGAATTTAGCTATCACCTTAATGAAATCACATTTTCTTTGCACACAACAAAGCCAGGAAAGACTATTGTACTCCAATATATTAAATATTAGCAGTATGAGCAAGCACGTTGTGAAGTGGGCATTACTCCCCGGAGTGCATTGTCTTCTGCTGCTCAAATGCTGTGAACTCCATTATCCCGCTTATACCAGTTGCCACACTTTTTGTTAGGTTAATTTGCGGATAATTTCCATATTTTGATCCCTAAAATGGACTTTACCACTGCTTTTTTCCGCCATCCATCAAGTCTTTTCTAAAGTCACGGGTCAAACTACCGTTACTAGTTCTAAATGTATGGTTGTAAGATGTTTTGTTGCAAGCTAGAATATCCCACCTTTTGCTGAACCGTAGCTTTGTAAAATTACTGTTGTCTTAAGCCCAGGTGTAGTGTAACAGTGCTAAAAGCTATTTTAGACATGACATTTGTTGTTACTCTTTGTACTTCCATTGGACTCTTTCACAAAGTGACAGTTCATTTCAAACTCAAGAAAGAACTTGGCATATTGATATGCAAGTGTAATATGTGTGCAAGAATTCAAAGCTAATTGACATTCTGGAGAGCACATCACAACAGGGAATGTAACCAAGCTGTGGTATAAGTACAAATATACACAGTACGTTTTACTAATCTCGTAGAACATATTTTTGGTGCACACTGCAGTAGCCTACATCCATTTACACATTTATTTTAACCCTCGGAAGCCATATCTAAATCCCCAAAAGTTTAAATCTCAAACATGATGAATATACAAATTACAAATGTCCGCAAAGTGAGTTTGTTAAAAGTAAAGTTAAGAATAATCATAACGACACAACATTGATCATGCAGGTAGTGAATTGACATCTTATTTGACAGAATATTTGACTGTTGTATTTATTGAAGAGGCAATACAAATGAAGATACAGTGAGCGGCAAGCTGTCTGTCTGCAAATATCTTCAGTGCTGACTAATATTCGTTATCTTGTTACGATACACATGAAATGTTTTGATGATTGTTATGGTCATGAAAATCGTGAAGTTGACCCAATTCAGGCCAAGGCTATCCAAGTTCGTTAATGTTGCTTGTATCCCTATGGTTGGTATGGTAACGCCTACCACTACCACGGTGGTAGTGTGAAGTTTGAGTTTGTGCTTAGCTGTTGTCAGTCCAACACAAAATGTTGAATCATTTCTATTTTACAATTCTGCTTGACCCCTCACTTTGCCACTGTGGGTCTGCCGTTACATGTGTGTCATGTGCTTTGCACTTTCAAAGAAAGGAACAAGGGGTTGTTGCTGTGGAAGAGGTTGTTTTTTTATTTTTTTTAAGAGAAATCAGCAGTCTCTCTTTATAGTCTATACCTGATCAAATGTATTTTGTACTCAGTCTTTACAATGTTTTGAAAGCTCTGTTTTTTTTACATCCAAATTAGCAGGAAAACTTAATCATTTCATTATCCTAGCTTAGTATAGCATGGTAACCATTCAGATAAAAGACAAAATAAAACAGTAAATTGCTTACAAAAGAGGCCAATAATAATAACTACTAATAATACAAGTTGCCATGCGTGGTGGTGGTCATTGGAGTCCAAGAAGCATGAGAGAAGCCACCTAATGGTGGTTAATTGAATAGTGGCTCATTAAAAAGTATGTGGCCGGGGGGCACTGTGGCGCAAACAGTAGCCCCGACCACATTCGGGCTTGACGCCCATGGAGGACACGGGTTCGAATCCGGCCCGATGTCATTTCCCCTGTCCACTCCCCACCTCTTCTCCCTCTCATTTCCTGTCCCACTCTTCACTAATCTATCAATTAAAGGCATAAAAGCCCAAAAACAAGTCTTTAAAAAAAAAAAAAAAAAAAAAGTATGTGACCAAAAGATAAGGCATTACGTTAGGACTTCAAGGCAGAACGAATTTTGAAGATTGTGCAAATCATGCCAGAGCTTCCGAGGTAAATGGGTTGTGGCTTGTTGTAGTGTTACCTTGTGGCCACTGAAGTTGAATCTAATTTTGGTGGAAATTCCTTTATATTAGAATGTCATGCAAGCAGTGGTGGCTCATTGTGTAGCTAATCGTACTTAAATTGGTTTTGACCTCCATAGGGCCAATGATTTTCCGTTTAAAAAAAAATGCATTTCCCGTTTCACATTTGGTGAATTCCGTTTTTTTTTTTTTTTCGTTTCAGCTCATTTTGTTCACCCTGAGGTAGATTGATGGCTTAAAATGAGTGAATAATATGTGCCCTTCTTAGATTGTTGTTTGCCAGCCATCAACAGAACAGAAGACTAAACATTTTTTGTTTTAAATGCGATTGGGAAGACGAGCGCGTGAATGTGACTGAATATTATATGTGACTGAAGCGGAGATCTGTGGGTCAACCGTTGAAAAGGGGGGCGTGGCCGGAGCAGAGTTCAGCGCAGACGTGACATTTTCTCAGTGGTTTTGTTCTTTAATTAATGTTTGTTCATCGTTGCAATCGTTGTTGTGTTTATTTGAAAGAAATATAGCCTTGCAGCCCAAAATACAGGGGAATTTGGGCGATTTGTATGAACAAAATGATGTTTCCGTTTCAAAGGTGCAATTCCGTTTCAAAGTGTTCATTCCGCGAATTCCGTACGTTTTCCGTTATCGCGGAAAATCATTGGCCCTACCTCCAGTTAACTGAGGCCCTGTACACTTGGTTTTAAAATGTATCTTGGGGACAGCCGAGACGCATCGCCATTTACTCCTGTGTCTGTCATGCGTCTCCAAGACGTCCAGCTGACCACTTGTATGCAGATTTTATTACTGCCTACATTGCGCTACTGCGTTGTTGGGGATGCATTAGCAAAAGCATCTATCTATTACAAAAGATATGTGGTCAAATGCATCCCAGACCACCTCGGCAAGTGGTTTCAGTGATCGGATCACAATGCGTCTTGGTTTACGTTAAGCATTTTGATCCATCATCATCAGAGCCTAATTATGCTTTTTGCATATTCATATGTAGTCATACTTCACCAGCTAAATGTGTGAAGCACTATTTACAAATTACTAAAATGCTCTCTCTGTCTGCTCTTCTACAGTCAGCTATTTTGAATGACAAGGATGATGAGAGGAACGACTCTCAACAGGATGATTGCTTGTGGCAGAGTTCTCTCGTGTCCCCTGTGTTCTCTGGATCACAGTGCACAGGTAAGTCCAGTCACAGCTGATTAGAGGGGTTCACTTCACTGTGTCACTATTGTCACACTCAATTCAAATAGATTTGACATTACTAACAGGCCACTGAGATTGGACTGACTTCACGCTAACACCGAATGGACACCGCGAGAAGCCTTGACAATCTTTTTAGACAAGAATTTAATTTAATTAGAATCATGGACTGTTCCTTTTAAATACAGCATTTCAATTTTCATTTTTGGAGCTTTATGCTGGGTTTTGCCATAGTGGGTCACAGATACACAAATGAATACAAAAGCAGCAAGCTGAAATTCATGATCCAGGTATCTATAAGTCTGACACAGATGTCTGTAACACGTAAGGTACACTTTTACCATGTGCTGAGCTGGCAGAGAAGTTGAAATAGCATCAAATAATTCATCAAAGAATAACTGAGTTAGCATGAGCTCTGAATGAACTGAAAAACAATGTCTAATTTTCTTGAAAATAACAGAAGAAGCCCTTTGTGTTCATTTGACCAAAACATATCTTTTTGGTGGATTAATTCACAGAATTCTACAAATAGCACACAGAACATACGCTCAGTTGGCAATTTGTTAGGTAGACTTAGCGAAAATGAATGCTGTACAACAGTCCTGCTATAAATCCCCCTTCATGATTGTTACAATGTTAAGTTAATGTTCAACTGTTTGATCATATTGGAGGAGGTAGTTTGTGATGCTGTTAAACTGTATTGAATTAAATAAAAATGTGTTTATGTTATCTGACCTAGCTTATTGAAATGGGGTGGTCAAAATTATGGAAATGCGTGTCAGGACGATTCAATTCAACAGCGCCACAAACTGCAGCCTCCAAAATTAACATGCATGTGAATCAACAGCTCTCTTAGTTAGTTTGAACAAATACTGAATATAATAACCTTTTTGACCTTTTCTTGCTGGATTGGTGTATTAGACTGCATTAGATTGAGCTCAGTGCTCCTAATAAGCTGCACACTGAGTGTATATTTCTCCCCCAGGATCCCGGGGCTATATTCAGGCAACTTCAAACATAGGTTCTAAAGTCACATTTATTTGTTTGAATTCTGCACACGTTTAGGTACCATAATGTTAGTAGTAGTATGCATGTCGTATTTTTCTCTAAAATCCCTATGAAATAATCATACTGGGTAAAGTGTCTTTTTTGCTGCTTTGGTTACTGAAGGTAATTGTACCCAATTTACAAAGAAACGCAAAGTTTGTTTGTTGTTTATGCATATGTGGTGTCTTACAACTAGCATGTATGTTTAGTTAAAAACGCAGACACTAAAAACGTTTTTCTGTATATCACTCAAATCTCATAGTGTGACCGTTAGAAATATAAAACATGACTCATCCAGTTCCTCTCCGATAGTAGTAGCTCATCAAGTTGTAGCTCCACTTCACACTATGTCTCATCGTCCTTGGATTTTAAAAGCTTGGTTATATAAAGAGTTCTAAAGTTTGATAATGTGGTGCGAAGATTGGATTTGCCATTTTAGAGAAAATAGTTGTCATTGTGTTGACCTCAGGGGTTAATATGGGAAGACGTGAGATTGTGTCTAATATCCACCGGCCATAGAAGGATATTTTGACTGATTGTTTCGTATTACTTGCAGTAGTGTTATGTGTTGCATGGTAAGTGTGCTCACCTGTATTTGTACATGTGTCTGTCTTAAGCAGGTAGCAGCACCATGTGACGAACCAACTTCAGTGTGGAACTGGAGTAAAGACAAGACTGAATCCTCTCATCTCTCCACATCATATTTGTTCTTGATCCCTGTTAACACAACCTCACTGACCTTGTGTGTGTTTGACAACATAAAAAAAGAAACTTAGTAGAAAAAGGAATTTGTAAGATATATATCTTTTGATGGAGTTATTTGGGGCATTTATTTAGTGTTTGTTTATAGTTCGTTTCATTGAATTAGTCCTCTTTGACCAGAAAGTCAAAGCATTTCAGGCAGACTGATGAGACTTTTCCACATCATACATTTTTCCCTCCAAAGTCTCTTATGGTTTTGAAACTAGCGAGCTGTTAATCATCTGAGGTTTTGTGCATGTTCCTGTCACACTTTCCCTCCCCTCCCCTCCAAAAACCTTCATTCTGCCACTACAGTTCAGAACCTATTTTGCTCTATTGTAGATTTGAGGGGAGTTTCACGCGGCGACTGGAGACTTGCTGTTGATTCTAAGCGATGCCCCCCGCTGCTCCTCCGGGGGCATCATATGTGTGTGTGTGTGCAACTTCCCCTACATGTACAAGGTTTTTGTTTTTAACAAACGTGTAAAATATTGTTTTTGTGGTTTGTTTTTTTTTCTCTTAAATTCAAAAATAGGTCTAAAAGTTTATGGGAATCAAAAATTACTAACAATAAATGACAGAAAAAAGTGTGATGCAAAAGAAGTATTTCCCTTTTGAAGTGGGCACTTGTGGTATACATGATTATGAAGATCATATACTAAATAGATTTGGGGGCACAAAGCTCATTTGTAGCTTGATTCCTGATTTTGAGGGATAATTCCAAGACATTTTTTTTTTTTTTAAAGCCCCCCCCCCTGCAAACACATTCAAATGCATGAATATACACACATGACAGGGTTGATACAACTGGAAAAATAAATAATAAAGTAGAGAAATGGAATTCACATATTTGCTCTTTTTTTTGTGTAACCTCAATGGTCACATTGTTTATGTTCAGAGTCTGATTCCAACTGAGTATACACACATGCTGAATAGTCTAGGTTGCGTGCAGTCTGAAGCGAGTTGTTGACATATACAAAACATCAAAAGTTGTGATAAACTTGGGCCTTTTAAAATGGTTCCATGTGTGGGGTTTTAGTTATGTTACTGCATGGAGCTTAAGCTGGAGACTTTTCTTCCCTGCCCCTGTGTCCCCCCAAACATGTCTGCTTCACAAATACTACATCATTTGACTTGGGCACTGCTGCAGAGACTTGCTTTGAGTAGATTGCTGTGCGGAGCATGTCATGATTCTATCTGATACCATGAAACATGCAACAGTTACCTTTTGTGTGTGGGTGCGTGTGTGTGTGTGTGTGTGTCTATACAAAGAAGTAGCTAAAGTTCCAGTGTAGTGCAGTTTCCTGAGAAACAGGCTATTTTATACAGAAGGCCTTCATCAGCTGTGCAAGCAAAAGGCTTCGGAGGCCACGTTCGGTTGGATTGCATTGTCAGAAACAGTTGCATGTCGCTCAATGCTTTACACTTTTATTCTCTGCCTTTGTATTCCTGTAGAACATTGCATCTGCCAAAAACCGTATACAGCATCATTTGGCTTGTGCACTGCTTCTGAAGCCCTTTCTTACAATTGTATGCCGATCTTGCTGTAATGTGAAATAACATGAAACATGCAAGTTCATTTCCCCTTATTTATGTATGTCTATATTAGGAGTTTTCCTCTTCTTTTTTTTTCTCACAAAAACAGTGATGTTCAAATAACTCGGAAGAACATTGTGGCCTAAGAAGTGCTTTGCTTGCACAGCAGATGAAATATTCCCTACAGTGGAAAATAGACTAACAAACATAAATATGTAGTTAATCAGTTCCATTCTATGTACACACACTCAGGAAAAGACTCTGATTGCCGCATGTCCACAAGTAAAAAAAAAAAAAAAAAAAAGAATCCAGTTTCAGTTGTTGAATGAAAATGGTTATCTCCATACAGTAGTCTTACAGAATATGATCGAGTTTAAGGGTTTCATCATGTTCGAATTTCAAGAAAAAATCTAGATCAACAAGTCCCATTTAAACTTTTTATTTTGTCTTGCAGACAGTATAATAGTTTTAGGAACAAGCTCTATTCTGAGACAGGATAAAATGACATTCATATGTAGATCTCATTAAAATTTCAAAAGCTGGAGTGCAAAGTAACCTTTCATATTTATTTATTGTGGTGTGTGTGTGTGTGTGTGTGTGTATTTATGTGTGAGGAGTGTTCAAGAAAGCCCTGGCACAAGAGAAAAAAAAATATTATATTAAAGAATATATATTAGGGTAAATAAACATGCCTCAGAAACAACAGAGTTCATTTTTTTTTTTTTTTTTTTTTGGTCCATCCTGTTAAGATAAGAGCTTTCAGTCCTCTTGTGTTCACCGAGATAATCCACTTCAATCTCTATAATTTAATGTATATTCTGAGTAAATGATTTGTTTCATTGTGGAGTCTCTTCACGTATAATAAAGGATCACACCGTTCTACCCTAATGTCGTTTCTCTTGAAGTCCTCATTCAGTCGACTGGTCCTACGTCCTCAATCTTCACTATGCGAACCCAGCTGTTGTGTCTGTTAGCCCTGCGTTTGGGATACCTAATTCCATAGCCACTCTGATTTGGATTAAAGTGGAGTTGACTGGACTCTCCACAATTGTAGCAATGTCATTAAATAACACCTTAACAGGATAACGAGAGAAAATGAAAACATTTAATGGAAAACATGACAACCACGTTCACTCTAACCAGCCACCCAGACAAACCACAAAGTTCCCTGTGTTTCCATTAAGCTGAACTGTGAGAGGATGAGTTCAGACCCCTGGAGCTAGTGAGAATAGAATAGAATATATTTATTTGTCATTGCACAAGTACAACGAAATTGAGGTAGCAGCTCTCAGACACAAAAACAATAAAAATATAGATTGAACATATATATATATATATATACATATTTACACTATAAAAACACAAGACATATAACACAACAGAGAGACAAATACAGGTCAGTTTTGTGCATTGTTAAGCGCTATGATGGCTCTGGGATAGAAGCTGTTTCTCAGCCTGTCTGTTTTTGCTATGATGGTCCTAAAGCGTCTCCCTGAGGGCAACAGTTCAAATAAGTGGTGACCAGGGTGTGTTGAGTCTCTGAGGATACTGTGGGCTTTCCTGAGGCAGCGTGATTTATAGATGTCCTCAAGAGGTGGAAGAGAGCAGCCAATTACTTTTTGCGCTGTGTTAATGACCCTCTGGAGTACCTTTACTGGAGTAAAGTGGAATACTGGAGGTTTAAAAAACACTGGTGCCTGTGAAGAACAACAGAATGGGAGAGAAATGAAAGCAAGCGCACTGGAACCATATCCTTCAGTAAACCTCCACTCCTACCTCTCCGCCATTGCATGTGTGTTGAGATCTGCTGCATGGAAAACATCGGAATAAATAAAATCCTTCAAACTAAGTCTTTGCTCACTCCTGCAACAGCAGCTAACTTTTAAGACTAAACTAGGAGTCATAAAAGAATTTGCCACAGCGTTGTGTCCTCTTCACTAAATGAAAGCATACATATAGTAATAATTTGCTTCAAGGAAAACTAAAGTGCCATTTTTAGAGCAAACTATACAATTTACAGATTCAGCTACCTGCCCAAAAGTAACTTTTGGCAAGAAAGTCATTGAAATGAGAGGACCTCCTCCTCTTAATTAACTTCAGAAACATGGCGGTGCATCATGGAACTGTGGAAGAAGACCCGCTCCCTACGTAGATACGAGGGGATCATTCAAAGCTAGCAAAAACACTACAATTCATATTTACAGGTAATTCATTATACACGATTGAAAACATTTCTACATATAGACGCTACACACTAAAAAACTACACACTACCTTTGAAAGCATCTGCACAGGTTTGAAAGTAAGTTTCTGTTTATTAGGGAACTTACTAGCTCACTTTATCAGGCGACTTACTAGCTACCAGCCTTTTTAAGAATCCATCAATCAGCTGTCTATCTCCGGTGTGGGCTGCCGCTGTAGTCTCTCCCCCTGTTCTACATGCAGAAACCCTCGGCCTACACCCACCCACCCACCCCCCCCCCACCATACTGTCATGCACTTATTTTACCCCATACTCTGATAGCAATGCACCTGCAATGTAAATAATTGCCACCATCAACAGTTTTCTGTTTCATTGCTTTATTTGCCCTTGTAATAGTAACCTTATGAGCACACTGTACACACACACTGTACACACACACACACACTTTTCTGTCTCTCCCTCTTTTCAGTTCCATTGCCTCATTTTTCATTTTGTGGCCTGACTGGTTTAAATGTGTGTGGTGCTGCTTTGATGTCATTTTACAAACTTTCTTGAATAATTTTGTGAGTAATATAGATGTTTGTCAAATTTAATTTGGCATTAGTAAATAAATATTTCATGAGTAATATAGTTGTTTGTCAAATTTAATTTGGCATTAGTAAATAAATATTTCATGAGTAATATAGTTGTTTGTCAAATTTAATTTGGCATTAGTAAATAAAAAGAAACGTTTACAGAGTGATGACACGTGATAACATCTCCTTCTTCCCCTTCTGCCACAAGCCCAAGTTCTACCTCTACCTGTCCGGCGCCAAGCAAATGGGTCCTCCCTTATGAGCCGAGGTTCTTCTCAAGGTCTCCCCTTATGAGCCGAGGTTCTTCTCAAGGTCCCCCCTTATGAGCCGAGGTTCCTCTCCTCAAGGTCCTCCCTTATGAGCCGAGGTTCTTCTCAAGGTCTCCCCTTATGAGCCGAGGTTCTTCTCAAGGACCCCCTTATGAGCCGAGGTTCCTCTCCTCAAGGTCCCCCCTTATGAGCCCTTATGAGCCGAGGTTCCTCTCCTCAAGGTTTATGAGCCGAGGTTCTTCTCAAGGTCCCCCCTTATGAGCCGAGGTTCTTCTCAAGGTTTCTCCCCTTATGAGCCGAGGTTCCTCTCCTCAAGGTCTCCCCTTATGAGCCGAGGTTCCTCTCCTCAAGGTCTCCCCTTATGAGCCGAGGTTCTTCTCAAGGTCTCCCCTTATGAGCCGAGGTTCTTCTCAAGGTCCCCCCTTATGAGGTTCCTCTCCTCAAGGTCCCCCCTTATGAGCCGAGGTTCTTCTCAAGGTTTCTCGCCTTATGAGCCGAGGTTCCTCTCAAGGTTTATGAGCCGAGGTTCCTCTCAAGGACCCCCTTATGAGCCGAGGTTCCTCTCAAGGTTTCTCGTTGCCCCTTTCGTCATTGTGCTTGCTCCAGTTATTTTCTGAATAGACCCGTGTGGGACCCTGTTTCAGTTCAACAGTGTAGTGTTTCCTTTAGATATTTGTTTATAT
Source organism: Clupea harengus (assembly GCF_900700415.2). Taxonomy (NCBI): domain Eukaryota; kingdom Metazoa; phylum Chordata; class Actinopteri; order Clupeiformes; family Clupeidae; genus Clupea; species Clupea harengus. The sequence continues at coordinate 640,014 of NC_045169.1, forward strand.
ATATATTTGTTTATTTTCCTTTGTCAACATACTAATTGTTTGAGAAAAGACAATCTATATGAACCCTTTTTGTAGTCAAGGTAAGTATAATTAAGTCATAAACGTCCAGCAAATATAGACTGTTCACAAGTAAGTGTTCCTGGTAAGTGCTAAGCAAGACAATAAACAAATGAAAGTACTGTTAAAATATTGTATTTCAGTCTCTTGATTTCATGTGTCTGTAGATACTGTATGGATCCATGCAGAAGAGAGAAAGCTGGAGGTCCTCTGTTGAAAGGCATCATTTCGCTGGTCCTGATGAAGATCTTGTTTCCAGGAGTGCTTTGTGGTGCCTGGGAAGGCCTCTGCTGGAGTTGGGCTTGGGAGAGGCCTTTGCACCGCTGTTCCTGTCTGTGTTATCACACGCCTGGTCTTTCCTGAGATACAAAGTGACATCACATTAAGTCAGAGTGACATCACATTAAGTCAGAGTGACATCACATTAAGTCAAAGTGACATCACATTAAGTCAAAGTGACATTACATTAAGTCAGACAAACTTTTGCAACTTTGCAACTAACAAGGCCACTTTTGCATCACTGGAATTTTGGGGGATACGAATCTGATCACCATCTATAAACAGTTTGCTGTCTGTTTTGAAGAAGTACATTTATGAGACGTTATGTTCTACTGTGTAGTTATATCAATTTACAGCAGGCAAATGGCCATTTGTCCGAGTCGGAGTTCAAATCTATTGTGTCTTTACTTGAACCCTTGTCTGGCATGCAACACTGTGCATACAGCTTCCCCAATGCTGTGCAGTATTCAACTCCAGGTGGCAGGAGGGAACACAATACTCTGAACAGTTAGACCCTTGAACATAGGATGGAAGACAGTCAATGATGATAACTAAACAAGGATTATTGTGTTTATATTTCATCACACATCATATGCACTCCTATAACTTTCACCAGCAAAAAAAAACAAAAGGGTGCAGTGATGACGGTGTTGAGCTCAACCCTAAGGGAGGTATCATATGGCCGCAGTATTGTGCTAATATAGTTATTGTCACAGCCATAGAGAGAGGTCCTCTGATAAGATGCCTTTGGCCCTCTGGACAGAGTTTGGAACTCTTGAGGGTCCGTTGTCCAACTTCAGAGTGTTTTCTGCCTTACAACAGTTACACCTAATTGCCATTCCTTAATAACATTTTGGTCATTGTAAATTGCAGGTTGGAAATGCTTTGATTTCTATATCAAGCCTTCTGCTGCTTTATGGCTGTCAAACAGCTTCATTCAGATCCTCTGGCAGGGTCTTAGACGAGCGTTGCGTGTTAACACTGTCAGGCAGAATGCACTCTGAAAATGATACAGTCTACGGCGCTATGGACACCCAGATCTCCAAGGTCATTCCCAGACGGCCAGATGGTGGTTTAACAGAGGACTTTCCTCTAATCTCACAGTTAGACCCCACAATCCCTATGAGTTGGCTTCATCACTTACTGAGAGGGAGTCAACTTCCTACCGGTGAGGTCACACCCCCACCACCTAGGCACAAGTTGACTTAGGATGACTTACAACTAAAACTTTTCTGTAAATGTATAAACATGGAACATATTCCTGTTTGGTCTTCATTGATCCTTACAACAAGGGGCAGCAGCCTGATCACGGCTTCATTACAGTCTGAAGTATCTGCACATGACTGTTTTTGACTAGAATCAACTAATATAGGCTCGTCTATATACTAACTAGAATGACTAGAATCAACTAATATAGGCTCGTCTATATACTAACTAGAATGACTAGAATCAACTAATATAGGCTCGTCTATATACTAACTAGAATGACTAGAATCAACTAATATAGGCTCGTCTATATACTAACTAGAATGACTAGAATCAACTAATATAGGCTCGTCTATATACTAACTAGAATGACTAGAATCAACTAATATAGGCTTGTCTATATACTAACTAGAATGACTAGAATCAACTAATATAGGCTCGTCTAAGCGTCTATGAAGAACAACAGGTTTCCTGTGTCAGGATGCACCTAGCTGTCTGAAATCTGCTGCCTGGTTGCTGTGCGCTTTCTTTAAGAGCGGAGATGCAGATAGAATAGCTCTATCTGTACAACGAAAAATACATCCGTCCGCTAACAAATAGTTTTTTGAAGGTTTAATGTTTTGAAAGATGCTACATGTAAGTTTTAAATTTAAATTTAAAACATTCCAAAATGAACTAAAAATAGCAACAGAATGTGAAGAAATAACCGTCTTGATGTTATGTCAAAAACGCGCTGATTCAGATATCTATATTTACTAAAGTTAGCAGTGTTGACCAGCTAAAAAGTCCTAGTCGGGAGGCACTGTGGCGCAAGCAGTAGCCCCGACCACATTCGGGCTTGACGCCCATGGAGGACATGGGTTCGAATCCGGCCCGATGTCATTTCTCCTGTCCACTCCCCAGCTCTTCTCCCTCTCATTTCCTGTCCCACTCTTCACTGCACTATCGATTAAAGGCAACAAAAAATAAATAAAAATAAAATAAATCTTTTAAAAAAAAAAGTCCTAGTCATTCCATAACAGATAAGAGAGATGACACCAAGACAGATACAGGATATACATACAGGATACATACAGCATATGCTTCCTTTATTCACACAGAACTCACTTGGGTAGATTTAAGGGCATGGTCTTGGAGACAGAATCCATCTTGGAGAAGCATTTGGGTGCTGGGACAATACCAAGGTCACCAGTCTTGAAGTGAGAGAATTGAGGAGCAGCCTTGAACTGAGTAGAGAGTAAGGCCAGCCTGCAGACATATAGTACAGTGGAAATGTGTGTGTCATCATCATCATCATCATCATCATCATCAAATGTGTGTGTCATCATCATCATGCAATCTCAACTTGGATCAAATGTTAAGATTTCACTTTGAGGGGGGCACATAGACATAAACACTAACTGTGGCTGTGTGTGAAAGGATTTGAAGGTTTTTATGATGAATGACATACAGTGACCCAGAGCTCAGTGTAACCCATGAGCACCAAGCTGCCATTGAATATAGATTTGGTTTTCTTTGGGATCCTGCTGAAGTCAACTGTATCGCTGCTGATGCAGAGAAAAGTGAGACTTTAAACTTTAGATTTTTGTAATCAAACAAGTCAAACTACTACTAGAGATTCCCAGCACAGATGCATTCTCTGGACCTGTATGCATTTAAAAGCCAAATACCACGGGTTCTTTATACATGCACAGAATGACTAAAATCATCTGTACAGAGAGCAGCAATTCAGGACTGGCCCAAAAATGTCCCACCTTTCCCCCTCCCAAGGGTAAACCTGCGTGTGTTTTAATCAGTCTTTAGTACTGGTGCTAATGGCTGGAGACTGAACCTAGCAATGACCTCGATGTGTTTGATCTGTGTCGTCAATCTTTAATATTAGTGCTAATGGATGGAGAGAGACTGTACCTTGCCATGCCTGGCTCAAGCTGATGGACATCCTTTGTGTCTTTGAGAAACTCTGACAAAGCAGGGCCTTTCCCAAGCGCTGCAGCACTGTCCAGCACAGCCAAGAGTTTCTGCAGCATCTGACCGCGGCGAGCCAGAGCCTTCACCTCCGAGTCCTGCTCGCGCGGCACCTCCTGTAAGGTTGGAGAGGGTACAGCGATGCAATGTGAAGGGGCGCCATTCATTCAATCGCAATGTCTCCATTCAAATATTCTTAACTGACTTGATGACATGATGGGAAGCAAATAGACCGTATAAGTATAATGTTTCTTAAATCAAATACACCGTATAAGTATAATGTTTTTCTAAATCAAATACACCGTATAAGTATAATGTTTCTAAATCAAATACACCGTATAAGTATCATGTTTTCTAAATCAAATTCAACTGTAGTGTTCAAGTTTATAAAACATGAGCACAAATAGTTCAGTATTCATTCCTGTTCATATCCAGTAGTCCTCTGAAGCATGTTGATTAATGTTAGTCACCCTTCTGACAGAGGAAAGGTAGTTAGAGGAAGTTGTGTGTTTGACAGCTCTGGTCATTTATCCCAATCAATAGGTGTGATTGACACAACTATTGATGCACCTCAATGTATATATTTCTTTTTTTTATTTACTCAGGGATATTTATTTATCTATTCATTGATTGTTATTTATTATTATTTAGCTGTGGCAGTTAATGTCCACAGCAATTTAAATTTGTAGCTGTCTGTTGCTGCCTCTACTGTCTCGTTGTTTTTGTGACAATGACAAATAAAGTACTTTGAACTTCTGACTACCACTGATACTATTAGCAGATACTGCAGATATTAGATACATTAGCAGATACTGATCCTAATGTAAGGTAGCACAGCTTCTTTTCCTTTCCTTTTCCAAATGGATAGTAACCAAAAGGCTGCTAACACCTTTAGGATGTCTTTAAGAGCTGTAGCAGCGTCCTGTAAGATAGTCTCCAGGTGTGCCCTGAGTGTCATCTCCCGTGTCAGCTCCTCGGCCAGGCGGCCGGCCTCCGCTTGGTGTTTCACACACTCCTGCTTACCCGTGAGGAAGCTCTGCCTGCACATACACACACACACACACACACACACACACACACACACACAAATACAGAACAGAGTTAAGGCATATTAAATACCAATGGTATGATAAGGAATAACACTAGGGTGGAGAGAGTGATAACGTTAGCCCTGGTAGGTACACAGTCCTTCAATTCATCAGAAATAACTAGGCTCCAATTAGGCAATGGTATACAAGAAGCATCGGTTTATCAAAAATATGCCATTGCTATGTTCATTGTTGACATGATGCAAAGCAATCTGCTTTACGACTGTAGCTGTGGTATTATATAGGGATTACTCAAACCCAAAGAAATACCGATTCTGTATGTATCCTAGGTTTACCACTCATGGAGTGAGTATTTAATTCCTTTGCTGGTGCTTAATTCATTGGTGTGACACAAAAGAGGAGGTCTATGTGGTGGGAACTGCTCCTAGGTGCGAAAGGAAAACGATCCTGTAGGCACTAATACTAGATGAGAATTTATTTTTCAATTGAATCTTATCTATAGAATAGTTAATGCATTACAAAATATTGAGTTTTTTATCCATAAGCCTATTGCTGAGTAATGTGTGTGTGTGTGTGTGCGTGCGTGTGCGTGCGCGTGCGCGTGCGCGTGTGCGTGCGTGCGTGTGTAATCTTATTTACAAAAAGGAGACGCCGAATCAGGAGGCCAGTGAGGATTCACCCCTTTATGGAACACCAATGAAAATAGGACCCTACTGTATGTTCCATCCAGACATTTAACAGACGTCCCTCCCTACCTTAAGACCTCCGTCTCTGTTTGTAAGACAGAATGATCCATCTCCAGTTGCCGATACTCCTGACAGTGTCGGTCAGCTGCCATCACTTCAGCATTCATCTGTTTGCACTTCTCTGTGAGCTGATGCACCACCTAAACCACCAGACAAAACTGCATTATCATCCATCTGTTTGAGCCTAAACCACCAGACAAAACTGCATTATCATCCATCTGTTTGAGCCTAAACCACCAGACAAAACTGCATTATCATCCATCTGTTTGAGCCTAAACCACCAGACAAAACTGCATTATCATTCATCTGTTTGAGCCTAAACCACCAGACAAAACTGCATTATCATCCATCTGTTTGAGCCTAAACCACCAGACAAAACTGCATTATCATCCATCTGTTTGAGCCTAAACCACCAGACAAAACTGCATTATCATCCATCTGTTTGAGCCTAAACCACCAGACAAAACTGCATTATCATCCATCTGTTTGAGCCTAAACCACCAGACAAAACTGCATTATCATCCATCTGTTTGAGCCTAAACCACCAGACAAAACTGCATTATCATCCATCTGTTTGAGCCTAAACCACCAGACAAAACTGCATTATCATCCATCTGTTTGAGCCTAAACCACCAGACAAAACTGCATTATCAAGCATCTGTTTGAGCCTAAACCACCAGACAAAACTGCATTATCATCCATCTGTTTGAGCCTAAACCACCAGACAAAACTGCATTATCATCCATCTGTTTGAGCCTAAACCACCAGACAAAACTGCATTATCATCCATCTGTTTGAGCCTAAACCACCAGACAAAACTGCATTATCATCCATCTGTTTGAGCCTAAACCACCAGACAAAACTGCATTATCATCCATCTGTTTGAGCCTAAACCACCAGACAAAACTGCATTAGAAACAAAGTAAACAGAAACAAAAATGACTACAGTCAAAGTAAACGTAGAAGCATGTAGGGTCCTTTATATTACTAGTCAATGTAAACGTAGAAGCATGTAGGGTCCTTTATATTACTAGTCAATGTAAACGTAGAAGCATGTAGGGTCCTTTATATTACTAGTCAATGTAAACGTAGAAGCATGTAGGGTCCTTTATATTACTAGTCAATGTAAACGTAGAAGCATGTAGGGTCCTTTATATTACTAGTCAATGTAAACGTAGAAGCATGTAGGGTCCTTTATATTACTAGTCAATGTAAACGTAGAAGCATGTAGGGTCCTTTATATTACTAGTCAATGTAAACGTAGAAGCATGTAGGGTCCTTTATATTACTAGTCAATGTAAACGTAGAAGCATGTAGGGTCCTTTATATTACTAGTCAATGTAAACGTAGAAGCATGTAGGGTCCTTTATATTACTAGTCAATGTAAACGTAGAAGCATGTAGGGTCCTTTATATTACTAGTCAATGTAAACGTAGAAGCATGTAGGGTCCTTTATATTACTACAGTCAATGTATACGTAGAAGCATGTAGGGTCCTTTATATTGTGACCTAATCATTTGTTGTTATTCTAAGGCCACAATGGACCTGGACGTGGTACTCATTCAAATGTTCAAACGTGTTACTGTAACCTGATTTTTTCACTGATTGTCTGTCTCATGTACTACTGTCAGGACGGTGAAAGTTTTAGCAAATGTGACAAAAAGTATTTTTTTAATTATTATTTATGTGTGGTCACATTCAGTCATATCCTGATGTGTTCATGTGATTGGCTGAAATTGTAAGAGATATCGGACAGGCTGCAGAGAATGCATTTGTGAATCAAGCCACGTCAGCATAGTGTTTAAAATCCACAAATAAATGCAGGGATCTTCACAAATGGCAAAAACGGTTTGTAAATGCAAGTTCGTTAGTCTGTGAATAAATGTAACAGCGTATACATTGTGAAATGCGTGACATATGTACGTATGTGAATCAGGAAATACTTTTGTGAATCGCATGATATTTATTTGTGAATTGAGTGTCACATTTTTGTGAAGCTCTGAAGCAAGGGGCATTCTACCTTTTCATTGGCCAGGCTCTTTCTCGTCATCTCCTCAAGAAGTGGCTCCAGCACCTTCACCTCCTGTTTGAGTGCCTTCTCGGTTTGCCTCAACGCCTCGTTCTCGGCCAGCAGCTCCTTACTCTTGTCTGAGAGCTGCTTGAGCTGGGCCGTCACGGACACATTCTCATGGATGGCCCTCATCGTCGTCTCTGGCATCTTCCTGTCCGAGACGCGTCTGAACTCCGCCGCCACCGCCGCCACGTGCTTCTGCATCTCCTTCTTGAGCCTGAAACCACATCCATCATTGTCATCATTGTTTCTGCATTCAACTGCTCAGGCCTGAGACCACATCCACACTCATCATTGTTTCTGCATTCAACTGCTCAGGGGTGTTCCTTTATTTATGCACATGACAAGAACATCCGTTGGTATCAATGAGCAGTAGACATTCAAAATAAACATTCAAAACATGATATATTGCTCATGAAAGCACATTTTATAAATGTCACTTCAGATGAAAATAGCTTGGGCTGCAGCCTCTACCTGTCATTGTCCAGCACAGCCTTTCTTTCCAAATTGTAGATGATTGTCAGGTGCTCCTGTTTTTGTCTTTCTAGCTGCTCCTCAAGGGAGCCGACATGTGCCATCAGCTTCTCTTTTTGAACCCGAAACTCCTCCAATGCGGCCAGCTTTCCAGCTGAGATAGAAACATATAACATACATGGAAACATGGGTGAATGCACACTCTGTGAATGTGCCCCCTATGTGAACGGTCCACAGTAGGAACATTTACACTTAGAACACTAGCGACCAGCTGTGGGGGTAGGTATCTATCCAATGCTCATGCAGCCTAAAGGCAATCACTCCTGCTTCAGGCCTACTGTGGCCTAGTGCAGTGGTTCTCAAACTAGGGGTCGGGACCCCAAGTGGGGTCGGCAAAAGTCTTGTGGGGGTCGCGAAATGATCTTGCTGCCCTGTGCATCAACATATTAGGCTTTGACATGCTGTATAGTCTATCAGAAATGGTGTTTTCTACATCAGGGTGGATAATGAAAACTAATATTGTCTCAGCAAGCAGTCTCATCATTCAAGATGAAACTGTTTTAGACCTATAATATCCTGTCAAAATGTGTGGGGGGTCGCGAGACTCTGCAAATGGATTGTATGGGGTCCCCGGACAAAAAGTTTGAGAACCACTGGCCTAGTGTATTTGCCATATGTTGCAGTCCTTAATGCAACATTTCAGCAGCAACATCAACACAACATCAGCAACATTTAATCAACTTTCCAGTAAGCCAATCATGCTCACTTCACCTATATTCCCCCACAAACACAACAGAAACCCGCTAAGAGTGACAATACACCATTCATTAGTGTACACAAATGAAATAAGGATGATTTTAAATATCACATAATGTATGTATTAGCCTATTCACTATTTCTATTCACTAAACAAGACCTTTTAAATAAATATTATTTTTCAACAGTGGTACTGAAGTGACTGTGGCCCTGAGCTCACAATACTGGACCCTTGGTCCTTTTCTAACTAGAACATTTTTTAATTTTCACAAATTACATTATTATTATTGATATTGTTGCTATCATTGGTATAGGTATTTATTATATATTCATTTGTGTAATTGTTAAGATTCTGTATTTAAAATATGTTATATAATATATGTATATATAACACATTGCTTTGGATGTATCTGATAAACACATAAATAGTTTTTACCAAGGGCCATATTCTCTGAAGTAAGTTTATCTTTGACCTCCTGGAAGTCTTGACGGAGTTGACTTAATTGCAGCTCAAAGGTCTCCTTCTCTGCTTCTTTGGCTTGGTTGAGGCCAATCATTCGTTCCGAGAGCTCTGACAGTTCATCCTCTTTCTGGGCAACAGCTCGTTTCAAGTAATGGACAATGTCTCTCTTTTCTTTCTCTGCGTGACTAAATTTGGAGGAGAAATCTTTCTCTCGAACCTCCAACTCATCACATTTATGCTGGTACCTATGGAAAGAGACACAATGATGGGTTTGTTATCATTAAATCAGCTGGGCTTGCTGTAATATTAAATCAGCTGCATATTTAGAATACTGCCTACCAGTAACATGCAGTGTTATTATTTTACTAATGGTTTAAAGGTCCAGTCCGCGCTTCTGGTGAAAGGTTGTTGATATTTAGGCTCAACAGTCAATCAAATGACACCCCTACCATCCAGGCTCTGGAAACAACATGCTCATTGGCTGGAATAGTGTATGGTTTGGTCTGCGTCACTTGACACACTTGCGCACAAACAGAATGTATGGCTAGAGGACTGTAAGGAGCAATTCACTGAACTTGCCAAAGGGTGTATTGGGTTAGAATTAAGAACTACGCCTTTAACTTACACTGGATTTTTTTTGTGTGTGTGTGTGTGACTGTGTGTCCGTTAAAAAGGCATTGTAGAGTCTTACCAACAGCCAACAGAATTGGCCTGTGATGACCAAATACAGCACAGTTGGCGCTGATAAACATAAGATAGCTTAATAACTGTTCCATTTCAAGGACAGGATTTTTCTCTTTAATATCTAACTTCACTCTCTCTCTTTCAATCACTATCATTATCACTTTCTCACTATCACTCTATCACTATTACTTTGACACTATCACCCTACAGTATGTTTTATATCAAATTTGCTCTTGTATTACAATAATTTACAATGTTTAATTCAGGTCTGTAGAGACCATCTCTAGAGACCGGAGATTCAGCCTAAGCAACACTATAATGTGCCAAATAGGCTATGGCTGATTGGAAGAGAGAGAGTGAGTGAGTGAGTGAGTGAAAGAGATGTGCCATAATGTGCCAAATAGGCTATGGCTGATTGGAAGAGAGAGAGTGAGCGAGTGTAAGAGAGCAAGAAAGAGAGACAAAAAATGAAAGAGACAGTAGTAACAGTGACAAAAGATACAAAAGATAGCCTAGGAATGCTTGATGATACATACTTCAAAAGAACAAGAATGTAACGTAATGTCTGTGATGAGTGAAACAGAAGGTCAAGGGATAACATCCATAGAACCTTCCATAAAATTGTCAACACAAAGAACATACCTATTTCATCCTCTACAAATTTAAATATGCAAAATCCTGTAAGCTTGTTGATTTTTCATTATCATAATTTGATCATATCATAAATATGATCATTTTTTATCGTTATCATGAGTTTCTGTTCCGTTCTCTAATTACTCTTTCTGACGTTCTGTCCAAAGATAGACTATAAAGTTAGGCTAGATCATTTCAATCCACGTTGAGTTCGAAGCGCCACAGCGGATGTACGATCATGGTGCATTTTGAAAAACTAAAACATATCAATTTTCCCATGGGAACGTTATGCCGTTTTCACAATAATACGGACCGGTGAACCCCTGTGTTGTTGTATGGTAGTTAACATTAACTAGCTAGCGTAGTTGTAATTATCTGTTGGTAAAAAAAAACTTACTTCTCAAGTCGTTCCTCTAAGTCTCTTATTTGAGCGCGATAGAACTCTTTGCCTTCCGTTGAAGTTTCGTCCAAGTTAGACTTGTCCAAAAATACCATGGCTTCGTTCTTAGTTGGTTTATCTCCGCTCTTCTTGCCGTTCTTCTTGTTTGGGGCCATAGTAGTAATCTATAGCAATTTAAGGGTAACCCAAAGACCCTTACTTTTCTTGCACTGACCGAAACTATCAGATGTACACATGTCAGCGTTGCTAAGGGTTACGACACGTGACGTATGCTTGCTAGTCTCACTAACATGTATTCTACATTCGGAGGAGATGGAGGTGACAATAACAATAATAATGACTTAATTTATTTACTATACTTCAAGTACAAATTAATAATACTTTTGTTTTTCTATAGCACCCCTCTGGCAGGTGGCAAAAGTGTTTTTCAGAATGCATAGAGAATACACAACAAGTCAGAAAGGGGTAAAAATAATGATGAAATCAAATAAAATTACAGAATACTGAATATACTATATAACTACAATGAATACAGTATGATATAAAACACTATGTTGGAACAAAAGGACATATGAAGTAAAATTAACTAAATAGGCTACAGACGAGGGTTAATTAATTAACAAAGGAAAGGCCAGTTTATAAAAATGTGTTTTTTTGAAAGAACCCAGAGAGGATGCACATCAGATATTGAGGGGAAGACTGTTCTGAGAGGTCGGAGAAGTCTAAAGGTAATATAAGGGTAGAGAAGCTCTGAAATATATTATTGTCAGGCCATGCAGTGTTTTAGAAGTAATCAGCAGAATCTTAAAGTTGATGCTATGACATAGATCTCCATGAGTCTACCTCAGTCTGCCCTCCTCTTCTCATCTCAGTATATTCCATCCCACTCCCATCCTTTTACTGGCTATACTAGCCCCTTGCACAGACTTTACTATTAATCACTTTGCACTATCCTTACACACACAAGCACAAGTACTCTATCTTTACACTATCCATACAAGCACATGAACACTATCTCTCTGCACTCTTTGCACTACTTTCCTCGTCGACATCAACACTGTCACAAATCAATGCACACTGTACTATAGGGCAGATCTATCCTGTATCTATAAACACCCCACTCCCTGTGAACATGTTCTGCCTGTGTGTATGTGATTTATGTATGTATGTTTGTGAGTTAAGTTAAGTGTATAAGTTAAGTGTATAAGCTACATACCGTAAGTATGTATGTTTGTGAGTTAAGTTAAGTGTATAAGTTAAGTGTATAAGCTACATAAGTATGTATGTTTGTGAGTTAAGTTAAGTGTATAAGCTACTGGATGACCTAAATTTCCCTCGGGATTAATAAAGTATCCATCTATCAATCTATCATCTAGTGCCAGTGGAGTGTTGCTAAAATAGGGGTATCACGCTCCAGTCTCTGAGTTTTGGCTAATAGCCTGGCTGTTGAGTTCTGCACCATCTGCAGCTGAGCAATGAAATGAAAGCGTCAATAATCCTGTCAGTGTCATTAAAGGTTAATATTGTTTTTATCTTAGAGATCTTCCTAAGATGGTAAAAGCAGTTTTGTTTCTTTAAGTGTTGTTCAAATGTCAAATTTGACTGAAAAAATCACTCCTAGGTTTTCTTGAAAGACATTACATTTAGCAGACGCTTTTATCCAAAGCGACTTTCATATGTGCGACTTATAATGTATACACATTTTTTTTTACATTTACACTGATGGCACCCTGCACAGTGGGTTCAGTGTCTTGCTCAGGGACACTTCGACAGGGAATCGAACTAGCAACCTTCTGATTACTAACCGACTTCTCTACCTCCTGTACCACTGTCGCCCCTTAGACATGGGTCAAAGGGTTCTTTTTTGGGACACAGTTCATCAAATATTCATTACGATTCGTTCCCCAGGTTCAGTTCAGTGACATTTCCTGTTTGTATAAGATAGATCTGAAACGCTTGTGTCCCAATATGTTTAAAAATGTCCCTGTTATTTAGGCTAAATAGCGTTATGTTGGGAAGCTAAATATCACCAGTAAACCATGGGAGGAAATACGCAATTGTTATTCAATTATCGTCTTGGTAACATTGTTCCTATAGGCTAGGATCATCATGCTTGTTAACAAAACCTCAACTGGAATGAGTCCAAACGCTGATTAACCTTGTTAACATCATTTTAAATGATTAGAACACTCCCCCTCTGTTCCCATGGCAGCATATGGAAGCACGTGTATGCTACAATAGGCTATATATATTACACCAGTAGATGGGGTGTGTCAAGTACTTCAGTCACGACTTTCAGTCAGCTTTATTTTCATCAATCAAATATATTGTATTTCTGATAATAAAATCGAAACATAATGTATCAGCTGGGCCTAGTTTTTAGCCTAAGCTAATGTCCAAGTTATGTCCAAGTTTCAACATAGTGTGCTGCATGTTCTTTCAATGAATGCTCCAGCAAATAATAATAATAATAATAATTTATTTTATTTGTAATGCACTCTTCATTCAAAAGAATCTCAGAGTGCCAATGTCCAAATGTGCCATGCATGGATACATATCGTCCACTTCAGTGCATCAGTCACACAGAAGGATACAGTAGGTTGTCGTCCTGTAAGCGAGAAAAAGCCATTTAAATGGTATTCTATAGCAGCTGGAGGGAGCCAGTGTTAAATAAAAACTAAACCAAGCTCATTTTATCAGCTCGACCTGACCAGATCCATTGAAAAGTAGGCCTGACAGAGCTTGAAATTCATCAAATAAAAGTGGTAAGAAGGTGCTTAAAGTTTCAGTCCTTCTTTAGAAACTATTACACTTTTTGTTGAATTCAGCAAAATTCTTCTCGTGTTCCTCTAGCTGTATATATTGAGTGTGTGTGCACAAAAGAAATCTGGTGTTCGTGCACAACCTGGGTTGTGTAAATAAAACAGAATTAGGCTTGGACCAAGACATACGCTATTCCAGCACCTTAACCAAATAGGCCCCCCACTGTCCCATTGCCTTTTCTAGCTATCTTCTGATTATCTGATCCTGTCCACCATTCGTCTTTACTTCTTCCCCAGATCTGTTCATAGCTCGAGTCAACGATCCATCTGGACAGGTATCGTTGGGAATAAAAGTGCAGCAGTCATGTTCAAACATGACACAAACTTCTCTTTCTTAAGCTAAAAGCCAGTCTAACACTAGTCTATGCGGACACAATATAAAGGTAAAATCCGACAGCACTTCAGGCTGCTGGTAAGGGCAGTGTAGAGAGCCTGGGGGAATTTGTAGAGTGGAGAAAGTAGGAAAGATTTGTGTATTTTTTTAGATTAAAATTCCATGTGGATATTTAAAAACAGTTTTGAGTGGAGTCTCAGCAGTGGGTCAAACTGAACCTAGTTGACTTAAGCCTAACATCTCTACGCAACGTGTGACGAGGTTCATTTTGGTCTGTTAAAAGTGAATAGTTTAATTATAATAATAATATGAATAGTCTGTTATGCATATAAATCACTCACTCCTCCAAAAAACAATCAAACTATCTAACTAGTGGAGAACAGAGAATGCCGTTTAGCTGCATGAAGTGTGCAAATTTGACGTATTGACGTCATTACGCGTAAGCCGTCGGATAAGACGTCATTACGCATTCTAGGGACTTTTAGCGTCATTTCAGTGAGCCAATAGCGACTTCGGGTAAGAATTTGATGGCAACACTATTCAACGAAGTGCTGGCCAGGTGCTGGGAGGGAACCTCGGCTCATTTCTGGAAGATATCATGGAAATAATAGCATTAACGTTCACGATCCTTACCGAAATTAAACCACGGTTACAACGCCACAAGAGATTTCAGTCGGAACAATCCAAAAACTTAGGCTGTTTGGACTTAACGTATTTTCATTTAGATCTATCATGGAAGTTGTAGTCCAAAGACTAACGTTAGCAATGGTGTTTAAGGTTATAGTGTTGGTGTTATATTGTCACGTTAATGCGTTGGTTTGTGGATTTGAGATGAAAACTATTTATTGCACCATAGCAGACAATTGCGAATGTGACTTCAAACCAAATATAAGAGGTAAGTTATCCTAACACGTCTACAACTGAACAGAAATGGATGACATGACTATTATCTCCAGGTTATCTCAAGTGCTAATGTCCAATACCTGGTTCTGGTTCACCCAACAAGCAACATATTTCCGCCGTGTTTTTCCGCTATACTGAAATGTATAAATGTGTAAATGTAAATGTATCTGATTACGCTATGCTTCATAGTGAAATAGCTGTCTGGCTAAGGTTCGTAGTCGAGTTGTATGCAATTTCTCCTAACTGAAACAGTTCTAAATCACTTCCGGATTGCTTGGAACCGGCCGAGTAGAGTTATAAGGGGAGGGGAGGGGAAACAATCAGGAATATGGCAGATTAAATCATACACGTATAACAGTTTAGTGGGTATACAGTGTGCTCGTAAGGAAACCCATGTAGATGGTGGCAATTTTTTACATTGCCGGGAAATGCTAGCACAGAGTATGGGGTAGAATATATGCCTCCTAGTCCAGACTAGGTGAGTGGGTGAAGTTCGGCTGCCAAATCGCGTATGTTCTTAATGGATATGGTGATGTGGAACAATGTTTCCACAGCCATCATCATTTGCGAGCAAAGGTCACGCTAATTTGATAAACAGATTAAGAGATAAATATAGGTAAACAATTAACAGTAGGTAATATGGCCACTTTATCAGTATCAGTGTTAGCATTAGCAATATGATATAGAAGGAGAGGCTGCCCAGCAAGGTGAATGGGAATTTTGTTTAATGTTTAGTTTGGATTTTTGTTTAGTTATGGTTGGTTGGCTGCATGGTGCATGCAGAATTTAGTTAGGATGGCAAAGGTGGCAGGATACACAACAGTGCCCCGTGTCGCATGCTGTACCCAGGATCCGTAAAGGCCCTCCTTCACAGTACAACATGCACAGTCTGTAGCCAAGTTTTATTGATATTGGGAATTTGATGTGTTTAGTTTAGTTGTGATGAGTTATGTTTAGTTATGTTGGCTGGCTTGGTGCATGGGGATTTTTAGTTATACAAGCATAGTGAGGGTGGTAGGATACAGTAGTTCACAACTGGCTGGCAACAGCCGCAACACACGCTGTATGCTGTACCTGGGATCCGTAAAGGCACTCCTTCATGGTACAACATGCGCTGTCTTTGGCCGACTCCTGCTAAACACACAACATAGCTAACAAGAAGAAGGGAAGAATGTTGCAACAGGTGACGGGTTTTTGATGCATTGATCATGAATATGGGATGCACTAAAGAGGAATGTCTTTAGTCTCGATGGAAAGGGCGTCTGCATCCCGAATGGAAGCAGGTAGATTATTCCAGAGGAGGGCGGCTCGATAACAGAAGGCTCTGCCTCCCATTGATATTCTAGGAATTACAAGACCTGCACTCTGGGAACGAAGTGATCTTGGTGGGCAATAGGGGACAACTCATTCCTTGAGGTCATTTGGAGCTAAACTGTTTAGTGCTTTGAAATTAATTTAACTTTTGACAGGGAGCCAGTGCAGAGAGGCAAGTACAAGTGAGATATGTTCAGATCACATAAGTGTGCGAGCAGCAGAGTTCTGTATACGTTTTAGGCTCTTTATTGTGTTGTTGCTTCATCCGGACAGGAGATTGGATTCGTTTTTCTGCATGTTTCTGAGTTTGGAAATATTGTGTAGATGGAAAAAAATATGTCTGAGATATTTTTGATGTGTGAGTCAAGTACGAGGTCATGGTTGATTATTACACAGAGATATTTGATACTAGTGTTGGATGTTAATGAGATGCCATCAAGTATGGATAGATGGCTAGATAATCTCATTCTCAATTGTTTAGGGCCTACAAGCATAACATCAGTTTTATCTGAGTTAAGGAGCAGGGAGTTGCTAGTCATCCAAGCTTTTACATCTTGCAGGCAGGCTTCTATCTTGGGTAAGCTGTACAATTTCATCAGGTTTCATGGATAGGTAGAGTTGGGTGTCATCAGCATAGCAGTGGAAGTTAATGCCATACTTCCTTATGACAGCACCTAAGGGTAGCATGTACAAGGAGATGAACAAGGATCCAAGCACAGAGCCTTGGGGGACACCATAACTTACTCTGGTGTGATTGGATGATTAGTATAGACATGAAATTGATGACGATCGGAGACGTAAGATCCTAAACCAGGACAGGGCACAGCCTTTGATGCCAACATGAAGTTCAAGAAGCAAAATATGATGATCTATTGTGTTGAAAGCAGCACTAAGGTCTAGAAGAACCAGTATTGAAATGCACCCATGATCAGATGCGATTAGTAGGTCATTCAGGACTTGGCCGACTAAGGCCGTTGTAGTGCTGTGATGGGCTCTGAAGCCAGATTGGAGGTCTTCTTCAATGTTGTTTTTATGTTGAAAGTTGCTTTGCTATAACCTTTTCAAGTATTTTTGACAAAAAAAGGGAAAATTGAATATAGGCCTGTAGTTAGCCAGATTGCCAGGATCAAGTTTCGGTTTTATTGAGAGATGGTTTGATCACTGCTATTTTGAATGATTGTGGAACGTATCCTGAAATTGGTGAATTGTTCATTACTTTAAAGGAGTCATTGTATGCCCTTTTTACCATACGTTGATATAGTTCCTTGGGGTCTTAATGAAATGTCTGTAACATGCTTTGGTCAAAATACCACAAGGATCAAGTAAAAGCGCACCCTTTTTACCCTGTCTAAAACAGCCCTATTCAGAGCGACCTGTTTTGAGTGCCTGTTCCTTTAAATGCTAATGAGCCAGCTACCCCTCCCCCCTCCTCTGAGGGGTGTGCTCACCCAAGTAAGGTTTGAAGCTGCCATAGAAACGGTTGAGCGTGTACCTTGGAGTTACCATAGAAACGGTTGAGCGTGTACCTTGGTACCCATACCGTTTTGAACCAAACCCAGAGTCAGACCCTGAACAAGAAGAGGCTCCCGAACAAGTTCGAGAATGTGGGCTTCAACAGGACGTTTCTGGATGGTTAGTGAATTTTGTCACTTCAAGGATTCTTTTTGTATGATTGTACATTGGCAAAGGTCATACGGTCTTGCTGGCTGTGTTGAGGACAACCCAATGCTAGTGACTCAAGTATGTAAATACAGTGTGTTTGTGTATGACTGTATGAAATACAGTGTGTTTATGCAAGTTACTGGTTGTGAAAAGCTAGGTTTCTGATGTTTAGGTAAATGCAAGTATAACAGGTAGAATTAAACTTTATATAGACTTTTATTGTCAGAAAGATTTTTCAAATTGAATGCCACAGAGCTTTTTTTTAACATAGTTATTGAATGTACCGGCTGGTACTGAAGAGCTGATTGTCTATGGGTAATAAATACATAAAAGACAAGTAACAGTAGCCACACCAGAAAAAAGATGCACACACTATAATATGTGTCACCATTTATTGTTCTCTAAATACAATGTACATTGTGCTCAGCCATTACAGGTCTTTGACATAGAGAAGCTTTGTAAGCTGGCTTTTCGGGCCAGAGAATGTGAGTACTGCTGCCCTCCTGCGTGGTGCTGCGGCTATGGAGAGAGTTCCCTGATGCTCATGGAAGGTACGTGGGGTTCAGACCTGCCCTTGACTGAACCATGACACGAAGCTGGCCATCACCTCCAGCTTGTCTGGTTTGTGAAACTGGGCAGAGAGATCCTCGGGGATGGGCATCTTCAGCACCTCATCCACATATGGGGCCGGGTCCTGAAAAAAAGATTGTACAGTTTTTGTTAATAATCCAATTATTTTACATGTTATTTATGGTCCGCTTGTTGTATAATGGCTGTCTGTACATTGTTTTCCTTCATCGAATTTTCAATAAAAGCTTGTGACCAACGCTTGTGAAGGTTGGATCTGGTTTTGTTGGCTTTGCTGTGCATTCTTTCCTTCTTGTATTTTGGGAAGTTCACTCTAGATAGCGGCTCACCAGCTGAGGTTCTTGTATTTTGGGAAGTTCACTCTAGATAGCGGCTCACTAGCTGATGTTCTTGTATTTTGGGAAGTTCACTCTAGATAGCGGCTCACTAGCTGATGTCCTTGCTTGGGGATGCCCAGCATTTTTGTTGAAGAGCAGGGCTGCCAGGTAAAGACTTTGGAGGAAAAATAATGATTTGATATATGTTGAGGAGCTTGTGTATATGTGTGTATATCTGTCTTCTGACAGACCATTAACCTTGCACTCCTATGCATAGAACATGGAGAAACCATTATTAGTATTATTCTTCCTCCAAACTGACCACACCATTAGTGATTGCAGCTATACACCAGTGGGCTCCAAGGCCAGAGGCCAGGTCTCTCAAACTACACACCTGCACATTGCAAAAAGTGCCTGTTTGACAAACTCCAGATGAAAGTAGAAGACAGTAGAACACTACATGCTAACGTCACTAACCCCAACACCCAAAGTCTCTCATTTCACTGTCACACAGTGTCAACTGGCAGACCTTCAACTAACAAACCGTGTTAGCCAAATGGTACTGTAGATCCTGCAGTGAATTACCCTAACAATTTTCCAGAAAATTAATATATTAAACGATATGTTAGCATATAGTTAACATATATATTGTAAGTTATGACCTCAGCTTTTAGTGTTAGTGCTAAATGGGCAAAGCAGCAAATACCAGAATTATAAAAAAAAACTAAAACTTACATTTCCCTCATCTGAAGTTCTGCGACAGCAGTTATTCGAGCATCAGCCATTGTCACCAGCTATTTTAGCTAGCTGTTTTAGCTTTACACAATTGGTGATGATCTTTACATTGAGACTTTAATTTTTGCTTTTACCTTCATGTAATAATAGGAATATTGAAGAAATAGGAGGCTGTTGCACATTCCTGCAGAAATGATATTTAATGAATCTTAACACTGGCTTCCAGTTAGTTACAGAATCTAAGCGCTGCTACTAGTCTATAAATCACTGAATGGTATGGGCCCTGAACACATCTCATAAACAAACATGTTTTAAAGAATCTAAACCAAGGAGTGCTGGTAGATCCATGGACTCAGGTCAGAGTCCAAACCAAACATGGAGAAGCAGCATCTGGCTGTTGAGCTGCATGCAACTGGAACAAACTGCCAGAAGATCTTACGTGTAATATAGTTGAATGAAAAGTGGTTCAAAACATTCCTCTTTGAGACGTAAAACGTGCACTTCTTACTGCACTTTACTTTTCATTCATTTATATTACATGTAAGATCTTCTGGCAGTTTGGTCCACTAATTATCTTGTAATTGTGTACTGTGAACTTTCTTTTAATTATATAATAATCATTTTTATCTTTTATTGTTTTGCACTTTATTTTTTCCTTTGGATGTTCTTTTTGCTTTTATTTTTGTAAAGCACATGGAATTGCCTCTGTGGACGAAATGTGTATGTGTAAAATAAATAAACTTGCCTTGCCGTGTGTAGTTGCAGAAATCACAAACTATCATCAGAGCTGATATTTAGCATCTTCTAGACAGGAGAAAAGAAGTTGGCATTAGCTCTGCTAGTTTTTAAGTAGCGTTCTCTATACGCCACTGCTAATGTCTTTGTTAAGGCACCTTTCTGCGGTGTGATAACTAACATAAGAGGTTAAATAAAGGTTGGAACTTGCATTCTTTAAAAGGGTTCAAAATCGGTGGTGTTGTCACTCTGGTTAGAAGGGGTCAATCAATGGTATGGGTGCAATACCCACACCACAACTAACCTCATCCAAATCCAAGGGGGTTAACAATCCAGCCTTTTTATTTACGTCCCGCTCTCAAAAAAAGGTTCCTAAGCCCACCCCACCCCTCGTGCCACCAAGAAGCGGATTTGTTTTGTACCTTATGAGCCATGCACAACAAATTTGATCCAATCTGATATTCAAAACCATTGAAAACTATTGAAATCAGGAAGTAAGGTCAGCAATCCTTTGGTGTATTGTCACCAAACATGGTAGATAGTCTTTCAACCAGGCCCTGTGTGTGTGTGCCCAGAATACTGATCTGCCATGTTTTTTTCCTCAAATATGTCTCGGAACATCTTTTAACCAAGCCTCACAAAATATATACATTTTATTTTTTTTTATACTAGTAGCATTTGGCGATGTGACACATAATCCACTTTGATGGTGAAGCTGCCACACATGTAGTGTTGTCATCTCCTGCGAAATATAATGCATCTTGCCTGAACAGTAACACATTTGTATTTATGCTATTTCATTTCATTTATTTAGTCATTTAGCAGACGCTTTTATCCAAAGCGACTTACATATGTGCGACTTACAATGTATACACATTGTACATTTACACTGATGGCACACTGCACAGGGGTTCAGTGTCTTGCTCAAGGACGCTTCGACAGGGAATCGAACTAGCAACCTTCTGATTACTAACCGACTTCTCTACCTCCTGTACCACTGTCACCTATTTCTTTCCAGGGCTAGAATGGGATCTCTACAAGAATCTGTACGGACAGCATCTGGCTCAGGACATTGTTGCGGAAGCGATAGCAAACTTCTTACTGAAGGAGAATCCCATCCGGCCTCTGGTTCTCTCCTTCCATGGCGCATCAGGAACAGGCAAGAGCTTCGTCAGCTCGATGCTGGCCAGACATCTGTATGGCACAGCCATGGGTAGCCCTTATATTCACCAGTTTGTGCCCACGCTCCACTTCCCCTTACCTGAGCGACTGCAGCAGTACAGGGTATGTCCTTTCTCCTTTCTGTTCAAATGCTAATGAAAACAGCTTGTGAAAGGAATTATTTCTATATCCCAAATGTATCGGAGACTCAGTCAGATTGTGATGAAAAACCAAGTCCAGGTTTATTCTTTCAATGGTGCGCACCAGAGGAGGAAGAGAGAACCAGATTTCACTGAGTGTGTTAACCTAAATCTCCTTCACTGACTGTCTCTTGAAAATCACAGTCTTTTAAACTTCTGGGAAAGCAAAGGATGGGTGGATACCTAAATGCTAATTAGTATCTGTTTCTAGTCAAAGGGGGGGGGGAGCTGTGAAGGCTCTCTCACACCTCATGTAGGCCGGGAACAGAATACACATGAGAAACTTAGAATAATAATACTACAATGACCAGTAGGTCAGATATATTGAATTATTGCCTATGGGATATATCTATTAAACTGATTATCAAATGTCGGTCCCTTCACTTGCTTTATCTATGGTATGAGTCAAATGCTAATAAAAACAGCTTGCTTAATCTATGTTGTGAGTCAAGTCCTAATGAAAACAGCTTGCTTTATCTATGTTGTACAGCGAGTCACAACGTCATGACAGTGACTTATTTATCAGATGAGGATAAAAGCTTCAGAATGAATATTGTCTTTAACATCATGGTCAATCTGTTTCCTTTCTACCCTTCTTAGCATAACCTAAAACAGTGGGTGGAGGGGAACCTGACCACCTGTGCTCGCTCGATCTTTATCTTTGATGAGATGGAGAGGATGCCCTCTGGTTTGATCGATGTTCTCGAGCCCTTTCTTGGCCCCTCACACGTCGTCTACCAAACCAACTATCGCAAAGCCATCTATATCTTTATCAGGTCAGTGGTCCAGTGCTTCACATGGCCTATACATTGAATGTATTACATCTAAATCCCATTTTGTGTATAGGAAAAGTACAGTATTATAATCATTGTAGAATGGTTGTAGCTCAACTTTACACATTGGCAAGATCAGCCGGGAGTGTGGGCATTATGACAGGGGTCCATGTTCCATGAAGCGTCTGAAAAATCAGCGTTTGTTCTGATAATGCATGTTAAATTGGAAGTGCAATTTGGATGAATTATGAATTTGAAAGAAATGTAACTACCTTGTTGAATGTGTTTGCTCTCATTCAAAGCTGAAGTGCTTGCAACGGTCAGATCAGTCATGATTGCCAAGGCTGAAACTTTCAGAATTATATTATAATTTAGTATTTTAATATATAATATAATTCGTATTTATATTTTATTTTATTTTATTATCCAGTCATGTCTACATATGTTTTATTTTGTAGCCATTTCCCCTAGTTCCTAGCAAATAACTCTTCTTTCAATTTCAGTTTGTATATTAACTTTTCCATCTCCTGGATTTCCTTGATTTATAGATAACCATGTATGCTTTCAGCCAATTTTTAGTGATTGTCTTCCTGCTCGCTGTAAGAAGAATTTTCACCAGATTAGGGTCATCTCTAGCTACACACTCTTCTAAATGTCCTAGGTATATACTGTAAGACTGTACATGTAAAGGGGATTGGATATCCCGGGGTCTGGCGTACAACTTCATGTACCTCTCTCCAAAAGTTGGCAGGTTTTTAAGTTACTTGATGTTGGCTACTGTTTGCTACTATTTGTCAATATTAGCTAGCCAGTTATCTGTAACTAGCATGGTCTTGTTTACCTCTATAGTCACTTTTTGAAGGCATTGCCCATTGCCCAACATAAGTGTGCTACTGCGACAGTGGTATAGGAGGTAGAGAAGTCGTTTAGTAATCAGAAGGTTGCTAGTTCGATTCCCTGTCGAAGCGTCCTTGAGCAACACACTGAACCCCTAATTGCTACTGATGTGCAGTGTGCCATCAGTGTAAATTTAAAATGTGTATACATCCTTGTAAGTCGCTTTGGATAAAAGCGTCTGCTAAATGACTAAAAAAAAAAAAATGTACTGCAGTTATTAACCAGCTCACAAGCTATATTTACCTTTTTGCAGCACTACGGGACAGGAGGTTCTCCACAAGGTGGCCATCGAGATGCGAACGGCAGGTCGTGACAGAGAGGAAATACAACTGCAGGACGTGGAGGAGCCCCTCACGGAGGCCGTCTTCAACACCAATAACAGTAAGGGCTAAAAACAAGACTCACTCCAGGGTCATTTCCAGGGTCATTTTCCAGAGTCTTTTTCCAGAATTACGCTTTTTTTTTTTTAACCGTTTTTAGAAAGTACGCTTTTTGTAGGTAACATGTTTGATTTCATCTTCATATTCATTTTGTTGGTATGTGGTGATGTGGAGGTTGCCACTAGCTGTCCAGGCATTTCACCAGTAGCAGGGTGTCACTTTGGAAACGAAGAAAGCCACAACAAGAGTCGGGACAAAGACATACATGCAGCAACATGATGGGTTTAAAGGTGACAGTGCATCCGGAAAGGATTCACAGCTCTTCACTTTTTCCACATTTTGTTATGTTACAGCCTTATTCTAAAATGGGTTAAATACATTTTGTTATGTTACAGCCTTATTCTGAAATGGATTCAATACATTTTGTTATGTTACAGCCTTATTCTGAAATGGATTCAATACATTTTTTCCTCAAAATTCTACACACAATACCCCATAATGATAACGTGACATTTTAATTTTTTTATTTTTGCAAATCTATTAAAAATAAAAAACGAAAAATATCCCATGTACACAAGTATTCACAGCCTTTGCCATGACACTCAAAATTGAGCTCAGGTGCATCCTGTTTCCACTGATCATCCTTGAGATGTTTCTACAACTTGATTGGAGTCCACCTGTGGTACATTCAGTTGATTGGACATGCTTTGGAAAAGGCACACACCTGTCTATATAAGGTCCCACAGTTGACAGTGTCAGATGTCAGAGCACAAACCAAGCCAAGAAGTCCAAGGAATTGTCTGTAGACCTCCGAGACAGGATTGTATCGAGGCACAGATCTGGGGAAGGGTACAGAAAAATGTCCACCCCATTGAAGGTCCCAATGAGCACAGTGGCCTCCATCATCCGTAAATGGAAGAAGTTTGGAACCACCAGGACTCTTCTAGACCACCAGGACTCTTCTAGAGTTGGAACCACCAGGACTCTTCTAGAGTTGGAACCACCAGGACTGTTCTAGAGTTGGAACCACCAGGACTCTTCTAGAGTAGGCCACCCGGCCACACTGAGCAATCAGGGGAGAAGGGTCTTAGTCAGGGAGGTGACCAAAACCCGATGGTCACTCTGACAGAGCTCCAGCGTTGCTCTGTGAAGAGAGGAGAACCTTCCAGAAGGACAACCATCTCTGCGGCACTCCACCAAGCAGGCCTGTATGGTAGAGCGGCCAGACGGAAGCCACTCCTCAGTGCAAGGCACATGACAGCCCGCCTAGAGTTTGCCAAAAGGCGCTCTGGACCTCAGACTGGGGTGAAGGTTCATCTTCCAACAGGACAACGACCCTAAGCACACAGCCAAGATAACAAAGGAGTGGCTTAGGGACAACTCTGTGAATGTCCTTAAGTGGCCCAGCCAGAGCCCAGACTTGAACCCGATTGAACATCTCTGGAGAGATCTGAAAATGGCTGTGCCCTGACGCTCCCCATCCAACCTGATGGAGCTTGAGAGGTCCTGCAAAGAAGAATGGGAGAAACTGGCCAAAAATAGGTGTGCCAAGCTTGTAGCATCATACTCAAAAAGACTTGAGGCTGTAATTGCCGCCAAAGGTGCTTCAACAAAGTATTGAGCAAAGGCTGTGAATACTCATGTACGTGTTATATTTTCTTTCTTTATCTTTAATACATTTGCAAAAAATTCTAAAATCCTGTTTTCGCTTTGTCATTATGGTGTATTGAGTGTAGATTGATGAGGGAAAACATTTATTTAAACGATTTTAGCATAAGGCTGTAACAAAATGTGGAAAAAGTAAAGCGCTGTGAATACTTTCCAGGTGCACTGTAGATGTGAGCCTGACTAGCTGTCACCCAGCAAGCTAAATTATTGCATACTTCCCATCCCAAGCAGATTGGGGGCAGTGTATTACTACATTTGTGCACCCCTACATCCTTGCCCTTTGCAGAAGTAAAAGAAAGTTGTCCAAGGTGGCGGAGGCTAAAGGCTACATGTAGCATGAAAACATTTATATGATTGAAATATCTAGAAGCTTCCATTAGTGTCTCCATCGACATCGAATGATATGTATGTGTTACATTAACTTTGTTTAGGCAAATAGACCCCTGTAGGTCTTTTTAAGCACTCAAGCTTTTGAGTTGGCTGATAGTCTAACCGTTAATGTCAACTGATGGGCTGGCTACTGAGCTACTTGCTGCTACCAACTACAGGATTGCCATGCTTACTAAGGGTGCGTTTGTAAATTCAATCCAGCACTCTGAAAATGGATTGACGCTCTGTAGTTCGAAAACTTTCCATTCCATTTCTCCACGAATTAACAAACACCTTAACTGTCATTATTTTAGCCTCTGAAATTGGACATGAACAACATTCCTGACTTTGTGGGCTTATGCCGGTTGGGTTGGCCTGTTTATAATGAAACTGTTACCAGAGCACA
Organism: Clupea harengus; assembly: GCF_900700415.2. Lineage (NCBI taxonomy): Eukaryota > Metazoa > Chordata > Actinopteri > Clupeiformes > Clupeidae > Clupea > Clupea harengus. The sequence goes on from NC_045169.1 coordinate 666,061, forward strand.
CAATTGTTTACAACAGCACAAAGTTTTTCATAGATCTAGCCTCATAATTTTGTTGTCAAAGTGCACCAGATTGATGCATTGAACTTTAAAATGTGCAAAATGTTCTTATATATAAAATATATTCCCCGGGGAGCATGCCCCGGACCCTCCTAGGGGGTTCGCATCGTTGTCACCTTTTTCATCCCTGATGAGTTTGCACCCCTGTATATAAAACACCTTTCATTTTGTCAATTTCGTGACAATTTCAGCAACCAAGTAACACCGTTTGCTGCATAATCTGAAGCAAAGTTACATTTCTCAATCAGCTCACCAATAAAAGTCTTGGGTTCAGAGTGATCACAACCACTTGTGGATGATGTTAAATGGCTTAACATAGACATTAAAACAATCCTCAGAGAAATAATGGTACATCAGTGGAGCAAGGGCTCTAAAACCAATGAAGTGAACAAAGGTGCTGAAGTCCCCCTTCCCCCTGCCTTTCTCGAACCCATTCATTCAGTGGTCGCCATGGGATCTGTTAATGATTAAACTTAAACATTTACTGTTCATTCCCACACAACACCATAACATTAAATAAACGCTTAATAAATGTGTTCTCTGTGAGTGGGAATGAGGTAGCCTGTGTGTTTGTGTGTGTGCGTGTCTGTGTGTGTGCGTGTCTGTGTGTGTTGTTTTGTTTAGCAGAAACAAACAACTGTGTGTCATTAGTGTAGCAATGAAAGTGATGTAGTCTCATAGCATTAAGTTCTAAGGACATAAAACAGCACTTAAGATTGACTCTTGAGTAAAGCACATAATGAAAACTTTCATTTGAAGTAGCACTTTTTTTTATATTTATACTTGGCCACAACCTTTCTTAAAATATCAATGATATGTGATATAATACCTCTGCATATTGCTTCCAGAAGTTGCTTGATGAATGTTAACGATTGAAATGATTATCGTCTCTCCCCCAGGTGGTTTCTACCACTCCAGGATAATTACTATGAAGTTGATCAGCAGATACGTGCCCTTCCTGCCCTTGTGCCCGCACCATGTTAAGCGCTGTGCCCAGAGGGAGCTGTGCCAGCGCGGAGAATGCCACCGTGTGGACGTGGCTGAGGAGGTGAGCAGTGCCGTGTTTTATACACCTAACGGTGGCGTCCACCACTTTTCCAGCACAGGCTGCAAACAGGTACCAGCCAAAGTTAACGTCTACCTGTGAAAACTGAACGAATGAAAGGAAAAGACAGGTCCGAAAGATCCTGTCCGTAACACTCGTCCGCAAGAATCGTCTGTCAGATCCCTGAAATCCATTTGGAGTCTTTGGATCAACGTCATGTTTGTGAAGGCGATCTAAATATGCATTGGATTGAAAGTGATGTCCGAGTTCAAGTGAGATCCCTAAGGAATCATACCTCACCTGTGCCTCACAGCTTCCTGGACCACCATGGGTAGAGTTCCCACGATGCTTCTTCAGTATACCGTGGGCACAGAGGAGAAAATCATTCTGAAAGACTAAACTGAACAAAAGGCTTGAACTTGAACTTTGGCTTCAGAGTTTCCCCACCAGAGAGGCACCGATTGCCATTTTCTATATCAGTTTTGTAACTTTTCTTTAGTGGAAAATTCAATTGTCTGTTCATAATAAAACCTTGGCTATTGTTTAACTTAAATTTTCAGGACCTTCTCTCACTTGCACTCAAACTAAAAAAGTGCTTTATTGTGTCCAACTGAAAATGAATAGCAGTATATAATTGTCGTCAGACTTTAATTGTCGTATCCCACTTCATCTAACATGTTTTACTTTACCGAAGAGAAAATGGGTGCCACCCTATTTATATAACAACACACCTATTCATTTATTTACATGAATCTTTTTTTTTTTTTTTAAATACAAACCTCCAGCTAAAAAGGTGTGTTTTTGCCACACCCGGCTGAGCCATGTCTCTGGGTGTCGATTGGAAGATTTCACTTAGGCGGTGCAAGATACTTCATGTTGATCCACTTCTTGGAACCCAGATCAGGGTGTGTGTGTGTGTGGGGGGATTGTACGTTTTCACAAATTCATGCAAATTCAAGGATTTCCCTCAATTTTCTCTTTGAAACTATTTGCAATTTAACTCAAAATCACTGCAATTTCAACTGCAATATTTGACAATTCCCGCAGTGAGCGAATATAAAAAGTAAAACACATAATCTTTCTATTGGAAAATCACTGTGTATTTTCCCTTATGTTGCCAGCTGCCACACCTTTTGGGTAGCAGTCGTGTTTTTCATCTTTTTCTTATTCACTCATTCAGGTTGGGTTTCATTTCTTTAGATTTGATGCATTCATGGTTTATCGAGATTATTTGATCAATCATTTGATGCATTCATGGTTTATCAGGATGATCTGATCAATCAAGCGTATTTGGTTTAATTGGCATCCAACCTGTTCATTCAAGTGTTATTATTTACAGTTACTTATCCATTTGATTTTTTACCTTACATTCAGTTTGGTTGATTCTTGTAATATAGTTTACCATTTCTTGTAGTTATAAACTGTTCATTCATTAACCATCCATTTAATAATCTGAATATTTTCACGAAGTCAGATTAGGCATCCAACATGCTGGACATGTTCGTGTAAGATCATGCCACAAGCATATTCCTACCTCACTATTACATACAAGAGGGACGGCCTTGTATTACATGAATGTAAACCTTTATTACTTTATTACTTTATTACCTTTATTACTCTTCTAATCTCACTTTCAGTTTTCATATCTACGTATGTGCTCTGCTGTTATTTTACGAAGTAGCCCACCTACCATTGCATAACCCACAACTGTTATAGGCTGATAATGTTTTCCTGTTTGCATTACCTGAGAGTTTCATATACATTTTGCATGGTCTCACGGACTGCAACTGCTTTTCTATATTTGCATGACTAACACTCCCTTTATATTGCACAGTTCATTCAAGATTCTACTGTACTTTTTTTAAGTAGCCTTGTGGAAGTAATAGCTTTTAAAAACTACGACACAAATGAAGGCTTTGTTTCCTTTAGTCTTCTTGCAAACAGACTGACCCAATTTTAATTTTGGAAGCATCTATGTTCAGTACCTATATACATACCATTCCCCCCCATGTCTTTCTGATGTCAATACTGCATCTAGAGGTCAGAGGTCAACAGGCCATGCACTTCAATAGCTGTGGACGCCTCCTGGATGACAATTCACACTTTTCATTTTAAAATCTTGTTCTACACTTTCCAACAAACAGATTCCACCACTATATTGAGAGGGTACAATGTTTTGCTTTCTCAGCCTAACAATTTAGGTATTCGTGTACATGTCAATTGGGCATAGAAGGCGCTCGAAAGACTAGATGACATGCGGATGACGGTTGAAACAATCAGATTTTACAATCATTGTACCTCATATTGAAGCAGTTTCAATTTTTTCCAGCCTGTCACCTTTTGATGTGTCACTGAGTCAGTTTGACCCATTTGAATGATTAGGCTCCCTTCTTGAAAGACAAAAGTAAAAAGAACAAAACAACGGCTCAAGATGACAGATTGCCTAAATTTCAGATAAACTATTATGATTAACTTCATGAATATGCCTATATTCTGCCTATGCAGAAACTATTTACACATTGATAGACAATTCTGGTGTATTTGATGATAAGAGGGTGCTGATACATTAAGCATATGTTTCAAAATGTCACATATAAATCTGCTGGCTATTTTTTTGTTATTATTATTTCGTGTGCACATGTAACGTCATTTTTGTTGAACAACAGGCATAGTCTCACAGAAGTGCGCAAAAGATGGACAAACGGATGGATTTAACTGGCTGAGGCCATTTCGTTCGTGCTGTTATAGCGTAGCCAGTAGATATGTTGGGCTTTTACTTTGACTTTTTATCGTCGCCCATCCTAAACCGGAAGCGACTGTCGGCATTTGTCCAGAGCCCGTCCTCTGATTCGTCCTAGGCTAATTTCACAAGAGACCGCAATATCTTCCGGGTTTAAGGCATAGGCACCTTTTCCAAAGGCAAGTACTTTCAATATGGCGACCCACATGTCAAGATTTAAGGCTTGGGGACGAGTACAGAGGTAAAAAGTAATTTGAAGAAATTTGGTTGAGGGATAATGTTAATTAGATGTCAGTTGGGCGGTGTCTGCATACATAATTTAATGTAGGGCTTGCCATTTCAGTTCAGCTTTTTATTTGCAGGTATTATGTAGCCTAGCCCTACAACACTAAAGGAAGACAGCTAACTTGGTTAGCTTATCAATTTCTCCATAAACTCAAGCGGAGTGCTCGTATCTGTTAATGTCTAATTTTGCATGAAACACGAGTTACACAGATATAGGACGAAATGTGTAGGCAAATGTATTAACTATCTGATATGTCTGCAATGTTACAGGTTTGGCATCGCCGCATGTAGGCAGTACAGCAGTGGCAGCAGCAATGGTTATCCAAATGTGTCTCTTTCCGCCCCCTTACCTGGAATCCCAAAGCCAGTGTTCGCTTCTGTGGACGGACAGGAACAGTACGAAACAAAGATCACAACTCTTGAAAACGGCCTTAAAGTTGCCTCACAGAATAAATTTGGCGAATTTTGCACAGTTGGAAGTAAGTCTGTGTAGTTTACAATCTGTTTTCTCTGAGTGTCCCTCAACCATTTTGATCTTTTATCTTTAAGATTATATTGTTTCCCAATCTTTTATTAGTTTTAGTAAACTCCGGATCAAGACATGAAGTTAGATACCCAAGTGGGATCTCACATTTTGTGGAGAAGCTTGCCTTTTCTGTAAGTGTCAACTATGTTAATGTTATAATTAGTCAGTTTAGTACATTTGTGATATTCTCTTAATATCCTCCAAACATAGTCCTGTCTATACAAATAATACTATGCTGTAGTCTTCTCAGCAGGCATTGCGGAGTGACTAGGGAGTTAAAAATAGTTTTGGAAATGTACAAATTAATTTGACTGTTTACTGAAGTCCACAGCACAGTTTGGAAGTAAGGACGAAATTCTCATGACTCTGGAGAAACATGGTGGCATCTGTGACTGTCAAACATCCAGGTATTTAATAGTACAGTTATAAAACAGTTATTTTGAGGCAGTAGTGCAAATCCTGCGTGGGTTTTCTACATGTGTTTTGTGTTTGCCTGCAGAGACACTACTATGTATGCTGTGTCTGCGGAGGTGAAGGGCCTGGATACTGTGGTCAGCCTTCTGTCAGATGCTGTTCTGCAGCCACGCTTGCTAGGTGAGTGTGGATGTTCAGGAGCTGCTCTAGTCTGACTGCTCTAGTCTGCTCTCTGAAGGTGCAGGGCTTCCACTTTCATAGTCGCTCTTTCACATATAAAAATCCGCTACAATGTCAGATTAAAAACAACCTGTAATCGATAACTAATTGCCATTCTCACTTAGCTGTCAAACTCAGACAAGTTCTGTGTGTCTTCATTCCCACAACCATCCCAACCAGGCCACACCTGAACATTTGCTGACTAGTCTGAAACAATGCAGGCTTTGCCCCTCTCTAAATCAGCTCACCAATAAAAGACAGCCTTTTGTTGAAATGGATCCCAACCACTTGTGGATGATGTTAAATGGCTTCACATAGACAATTAACAATCCTGAGAGAAATGATGGGACATTAGTGAGGCAAGGGCTTACTAGTGAATGAAGGGGAGAAGTCTGCCCTCCCCCTTGGCCTTCTTGAAAGCGTGAATCCTGTTGTTCACATTCCCACTAGCAGAAGATTGTTGTTAACATTAGTAACAGTAAACTGCTTTCAATGTGAGTGGGAATTGAGCCTTAAGTCTTAAGTCAGGCATAACCTCTACACTTGTGAAACCTTCCATCAGTTGTCTCTAAGACCCTTAACATTTCTGCCTGGCTGGGAATAGGGTTCTAGTCAGATTTTATATCATTTCACAGGAAAGGATATGGATGAGGAAATTGAGGACCATGGTGTCATCCACTGTTTTTGACAGGACAGATCCAATCCATTACATGTCAGGGGCACTCTACGTCAATTCACCCAGGGATCTTTATGCAAATGTTCAAGTACAAACTTCAAATTATGAATTACCAATTAGCTACCCCCTTTTCATGTACTTTATTTCTTGGTTTAGAACATGGCACAAGAGGCAGCCACATACATTTGCTTTTGAATGTATTCATCTTCACTTTATCCAGTGAACAGATGTTGGTTTTGTATCCATCAGTATGTGTGCTCCCTGGGTATTTAAGTCATGACCTTGATGTTGACAGCCTCTTTCTGTACCAGCTGAGCTTGGTAGTGTTGGCACCACTAGTTGAGCTCCAAGTCTCCCCACTCAGCCATTTTGGTAAAACCTTCCGGACAGCTATTTCAGGAAGCTGCTATCTAAGATTGATGGTCAGAAGCACATTTAAAAAAAAAACAAGTTCAATATAAGAATGATGACACTAAGATTCGTGTAATTTAAGTGGTTCGGAAATTCTGTGTTCCTTCAGATGAGGAAATTGAGATGGCAAGGATGGCAGTCCGTTTTGAGCTGGAGGATCTGAACATGAGGCCGGACCCTGAGCCTCTGCTCACAGAAATGATCCACGCAGTAAGTCATCTTTTTTTAAAGGGGATCGGATTCTGTTCCGTATTCTAGTGGATGAAACTAATAATCATTCTCCACATGTATTTGTACTATTGTGGAGTGGTATTGAGTTATTTACAACTGGTGATGTGATTGTTTGTGGATATGTTTTTCCCTATGTGTATTGTTTTTCTACTGTGGTTTGTGTATGTATGTTTGTGAGTTAAGTTAAGTGTATAAGCTACTGGATGACCTAAATTTCCTTCGGGATTAATAAAGTATCTATCCATCTATCTATCTATCTATCTATAGGCTGCATATCGTGGGAACACAGTCGGGCTGGCTCGCTTCTGCCCTGTGGAGAACGTGGAGAAGATAGACCGGGCTCTGCTCCACTCCTATCTCAGGAGTTATTACTGCCCCGAGCGCATGGTCCTGGCCGGCGTGGGGATCGAGCATGAACAGCTGGTGGCCTGTGCCAGGAAGTACATGCTCGACCTGAAGCCCGTGTGGGGAGCCAGCACAGCAGGCAATGTGGACCTGTCAGTAGCCCAGTATACTGGGGGCATCATCAAGGTAGGCTCACTTTAGATGGTGTGGTTTTCAGCCTTAGCTAGTGTGCACCACATGCCACCAATACATATACATACCCAATCAATCAATCAATCACCTGTAAGATCACTGAGACCAGTTCATTTGGCTCTATTCAGTATGCTGATATACAGTGGGGAAAATTGAACCCCTGCCGATTTCGCAAGTTTGGCCACTTGCAAAGAAATATGTGATCTATAATTGTAATAGTAGCTGTATTTTAACAGTGAGAAACAGAATATCAACAAAAAAAATCCAGAAAACTGCATTTTATAACATTTATGACTTAATTTGCATTTGATTATATAATACTTATTTTCCCCACTGTATGTAATACTACCGTGCACTGTGAAGCGTTTGGCTAGATATTCAATGAGTTAAGGCATGGCACAAAAGGAATTGTATGATTGCTGAATGAATGAACAGTTTGTTCTTACAATAAACAGGAAACGTAGTTGTTACAGCTACAGACCACATTGAATGTAAGATGGAAAGCCAAACTGGTACTTACAACTGTAAACAATGACAGTACTCATGGTATGGTTGCCAATTGTTAAATATAACAGCCAGTTAAACCATATAAACCTTAAATACGTTGCGTGCAAAGAACCTGAAAACGAAATCAGTGAGTGAAAGAGGTCTCAAAGGAGAGAAGCGGCTTTAATGCCCTAAAATGCCTGATCCAAGAACCTGATTACGAACCAAAACGATTTCATAACTTGCTTATGCTGCGGGTCTAAATATGATATGATAAATATGCTAACTTAGTTTGTGACTTGCGACTTTCCGTGCATCTAATAAGAAGATTGTACTTGTACATGTTTATAATGACAGACATTTTACAGCATTTTCGGACATTTTACACCACTTTGTGGCGCTCAAAGACCATTAAATCAAACTCAGCTGCCTTAAAGCAAAATGAAAACCCCATACCCCCATCTGTTTTCAATGAGAAAATAAGTGATTCAAAATGGCAATTCAAAATGAGCAAGCTTATCAAAAAGCTGCAACAAGCCCGTTGAAAGCCATTAGGACAGACCTGTGAGCGCTGGAATGTTATTAATACTCTGACTATCCAGGGGTCAACTCTGTTTTATTCATTAATATTATTATAGAATATTGGTGCGATAACTAAACAGATCTATCTGATAACAAACATAACTGCACACAACATTATAGGAGTCAAATAGCTGGCGAGGTGTTTCCTGGGTCACGTAATAGAATTTAATGTAAAAAACAACAACATCTCTGATCAACTTGTCAAATCAGACTTCTTTTACTCACACATCAAAATATTAAATCAGTCAAAGTAAATTTGTTATAATTACCTCTGTCATATTCCTAAAATGTATTCTATTAGTTAATATATACCTATATAATATGCCTATAATCTATAACTATGTTTTGTCTCTAATCTCAGATGGATAAAGACATGTCAGATGTGAGTCTTGGTCCCACTCCTATCCCTGAGCTAACACACATCATGATTGGGCTGGAGAGTTGCTCGTTCCTGGTGAGTTGGATCTTTGAGACTCCTCTTCTGCAACTATATATGTCCAGAAGAGAGAGATGCTATCTATTAAGAGCATCTGTGTTCTTTTTTATAACATGCTTTTCCAGAAATGTCAATCATCTCATGTCTCAGTCCTCAGAAATGAATATAAATAATTAATCTTTTTCAGGAAATTCAGTCTTCAGGAAATGCACAACCATAGAATTGGCGTATGTGGGATTTAAGGAAAATACATTTTTATGTGGGAGACAATAATGGGACAAATTTGGGTCTGAAAGAATTGCATGTGCATAAAAGAACTGTAATCTTTGGTACACACGTGCAGTCTAAAGGAATGGAAGACCTTGTGATGGTCTGCCTGACCTCAAACATTTAGAAGTCAACCCAAGAATGACATATTCCAGTATCACTCATACAAAACATACGTCATTCTTCTCATACAGTAGTTTTATGCAAGTTATTATATTATATTAAGTTTTATGATTTAAGCAACTCAGTCATTTCTCAGTGCTCCATTAGCTCTCATCCACTCAAGTTGCTGAATGCTGAACCCCATTCATAATCAGCTTTGAGGATTAAGAGCTATTGTGGCAATGTTTCCATAAAGTACATTTTCCCTGCATTTTGTTGTAGAGTTCAGCATACAGCGGGTAAAATAAGTATTGAACACGTCACCATTTTTCTCAGTAAATATATTTCCAAAAGTGCTATTGACATGACATTGTGTGTGTGTGTGTGTGTGTGTGTGTGTGCTATTGACATGAAATTGTCACCAGATGTTGGTAACAACCCAAGTAACCCATACATACAAAGAAGCCAAAACAAATTATTTCAGAAATTAAGTTATGTGTAATAATGTGAAAAGACACAGGGAAAAAGTATTGAACATGCTTACTGATATTTATTTAATACTTTGTACAAAAGCCTTTGTTGGTAATGACAGCTTCAAGACGCCTCCTGTATGTAGAAACTAGTCGTATGCTTTGCTCAGGTGTGAGTTTGGCCCATTCTTCCACACAAACAGTCTTCAAATCTTTTTTTTTTTTTTTTTTTTAAGATTTATCTTAATCAGATAGGACAGTGAAGGTTTGACAGGAAATGAGTTGGAGAGTGGGATCGGGACTCAATTCTAGCAGCTTTCTATTTTCTTTCTCTGAAACCAATTGAGAGTTTCCTTGGCTGTGTGTTTGGGGTCGTTGTCTTGCTGAAATGTCCACCCTCGTTTCATCTTCATCATCCTGGTAGTTGGCGGCAGATTTTTATCAAGAATGACATTTTTCCATTCATCCTTCCTTCAATTATGTAAAGTTTGCCAGTACCGTATGCTGAAAAGAAGCCCCACACCATGATGTTCCCACCTCCAAACTTGTGTTTTTAGGGTGATGTGCAGTGCCATTTGGCCTCCAAACATGGTGTGTATTATGGCATCCAAAGAGTTCAATTTTGCTCTCATCTGACCAGACTATATTCTCCCAGTATTTCACAGGCTTGTGTAGTTGTTGTGCAGCAATTTTAAACGAGCTTCAACATGCTTTTTCTTCAGCAATGGAGTCTTATGTGGTAAGCGTGCATACAGGCCATGGCGGTTGAGTGCATTACTTATTGTTTTCTTCTAAACAACTGTACCTGCAAATTCCAGCTCTTTCTGAAGCTCTCCACAAGTGGCCCTAGGCTCTTGGACAACTCTGATAATTCTTTTAACTCCTCTGTCAGAAATCTTGCGAGAAACACCTGGTCGTGGCCAGTTTATGCCGAAATTATGTTCTTTCCACTTCCGGATTATGGCCCCAACAGTGCTCACTGGAACATTAGGAAGTTTAGAAATGCGTCTGTAACCAATGGCATCAGTATGTTTTGCAACAATAAGGTTGCGAAGGTTTTGAGAGCGCTCTTTGCTTTTACCCGTCATGAGATGTTTCTTGTGTGACACCTTGGTAATGAGACACTTTTTTTTTTATAGGCCATCAGTTGGGATTGAACCAGCTGATATTAATTTGCACTGACAAGGGGCCGGATTGCTTTCTAATTACTGATAGATTTCAGCTGTTGTCTTGGCTTTCCATGCCTTTTTGCACCTCCTTTCTTCATGTGTCATTTCACATTATTACACATATATTAATTTCTGAATGTATTTGTTTGTTTCTTTTTATGTATGGATTACTTCGGTTGTTACCAACATCTGGTGAAAAAAATCATGTCACTAGCATCTTTGGAAATATATTTACTGAGAAAAATGGTGACGTGTTCAATACTTATTTTAGCCGCTGTATGTGCAATGGAGTCATGGTATCATTTGCCTATCGTTAAGCCCTGTGGCCCTTAGTTACTGTTGCTAAGTCTGACACAACTAGCAGAGCAGGCTAGAGTTACCATGACCACTGTCAGCATCAAAGCTAGCTATATCCCAAGAGGCTCCACACAACATTCAGACACAGGTCCTGATTTTGTCTAGAAGCTGACTTCATTCTGCCATGGAGGGAGGGATATGTACCAAATGTAAAGCTAGATGTAGACATTTACATTTAGTCATTTAGCAGACGCTTTTATCCAAAGCGACTTACATATGTGCGACTTACAATGTATACACATTTTTTACATTTACACTGATGGCACACTGCACATCAGGAGCAATTAGGGGTTCAGTGCCTTGCTCAAGGACACTTCGACAGGGAATCGAACTAGCAACCTTCTGATTACTAAACGACTTCTCTACCTCCTGTACCACTGTCGCCCCCACTCTGGAGCTATACGCTTAAGATCTCTGAGTGGAGCAGGGCCTGGGCTGGCATTGGCTTGTCTGTGGTTTTTGGGCGGGGCTTGGACATGGGTGAATTGAAAAATGGATTGAATTGAAAGTGTCCATGCAGTACTTCTAGATAGAATAGATCACCACGCCACTAACAGGCTTTGGACATAGAAACACATGGCACATGAAAGCTGCATGTCTGAAGGGAGATTTATTACCTGGACCAATTAGATTCAATGATCCACCTGTGCGTTATTGTTTTGTGTGACAGGAGGATGACTTCATTCCTTTTGCCGTCCTCAACATGATGATGGGAGGCGGAGGCTCCTTCTCTGCAGGTGGCCCGGGAAAAGGCATGTTTACACGTCTCTACCTGAATGTGCTCAACAGGTACAATATCACAGCTTTACACGTCTCTACCTGAATGTGCTCAACAGGTACAACATCACAGCTCCACACAAATACAATATCACAGCTCCACTCCACACAAATACAATATCACAGCTCCACTCCACACAAATACAATATCACAGCTCCACTCCACACAAGTACAATATCACAACTCCACACAAGTACAATATCACAGCTCCACACAAATACAATATCACAGCTCAACACAAATACAATATCACAGCTCCACACAAATACAATATCACAGCTACTGTGTACAACATCACAGCTACTGTGTACAATATCACAGCTCCACACAAATACAATATCACAGCTCCACACAAATACAATATCACAGCTACTGTGTACAACATCACTGCTACTGTGTACAATATCACAGCTCCACACAAATACAATATCACAGCTCCACACAAATACAATATCACAGCTCAACACAAATACTGCATTTTTTTTCCAAAGACATCAGTTTATTAATCAGTTTTTGTAATATACTCATTAGTTATATCTGAAAAATATTACACAGATATGGCTTTTTATTTACACATTTCCATCAAAGAACTCATTAGACGTTTATCAGATTTTTGGTTATTATCTGGTTGTACCTTAGTGGAGATGTCCAATCCTTACATCAAAACATTTAACTGTGTATTCATAATTGAATGCTTACTGAGTGATAAGTGCAAACCAGAATAACTTTCACTTTGAGGGAGTTGGAAGATGGAATGCACCCAATACAAATACTTTGGTGTGACGATTAACATGTCTGATTCCTGAGTGAAGTCTTCAAATAAAAGGGAGGTTCTCTGTCTTAGCCCTTCCTCCACTGTGTATTCCATGCATGTGTGTGTTTAACCTTCCCCTGTTCTGGGCTCCTGGCTTGACACCATTAATCTCACGCAACACTGTCCTGAACCGTCCTGATGTAACAATTGAAGGAGTTCACTGGTAGATAATCCCTTCCCAAGCCTTAGACTGCAACAGGAATATTGTGTAGAGTTTGTTTACTTTGTTTACGCTCCCTTCACTTCCTAAAAGTCTCCCAGTTCCTGCAGACGAGAAATAGATAAATATCCAGACAGCATGATGTTACCACTGCCATATTTCACCACTGGGGATGGTGTTTCTGAGGGACTGGGATGGTGTTTCTGAGGGACTGGGATGGTGTTTCTGAGGGATTTGTAGTTTTAGAGTTACGTACTGGGATGGTGTTTCTGAGGGATTTGTAGTTTTAGAGAGTTACGTCACATGTTGAGCTTTGAGGATTGGCCAGAAAGTTCTCTTTAAAAATACATTTGCCATTGAAGGCCTAACCCATCTGCCAGGTCTAAACCTAACCCTTCACACACTGCCATTATTCCCTTGATTTGGAGCTTAATGAGTAACTTTAATGATGACATTAGAATATGTTATGGAATTGAACTACTGATAACACACAGCGTAATAACCTGCTGCCATTTAACATTTCTATGTCTTTTAGTTGGTGATGGTGTGACTTCTTTGAGAGAATATTAAAACTGGTTTGTATAGTGTAAATTCTACATAAACCTGTTGTGTTGTTCTATAATGCCTTCCAGACATCACTGGATGTACAATGCTACTGCTTACCACCACAGCTACGAGGACAGTGGTCTCTTGTGCATCCATGCCAGTGCCGACCCCAGACAGGTACAATTTACATCCTCAATCTAGTTTCAAATTAAAAGTCACTAAAAGACCAGTTAGTGCCAGCAGGTAATGGCACTCGAATGTGCCGCATATAAGACAGACAGACTTGAAGTATCCATTTGGCTGTATGGTTTAAGGATGATATTAATAATAACCTCGTTACTGATTATGTAAACTGTTGGACATTTGGGTGGTCTTATTTAAAGCTTGCTCTGCTGAGAGGTACCTCTGTATTAACACGATTCGTGGTTTTTGAAGGTGCGGGAGATGGTTGAGATTATAACTAGAGAGTTCATTCAGATGGCCGGAACAGCAGGAGAGGTGAGCAGACGTCCACCATAATGAATGTCATAACTGCTCTGTGGTCAGTGATACGGCACTAACATCTTCTGTTCGGCCACCATAATGAATGTAATAACTGCACTGTGGTCAGTGATACGGCACTAACATCTTCTGTCCAACTGATACCAAGATGGAGCTGGAGAGAGCAAAGACGCAGCTTAAGTCGATGCTCATGATGAATCTGGAGTCACGTCCGGTTATCTTTGAAGATGTTGGACGGCAAGTTCTAGCCACAGGCAAGAGGAAGCTGCCCCATGAGCTGTGTCAGTTAATCAGTGAGTATTGGACTATATGGGATTGGATGTGTCAGTTAATCAGTGAGTATTGACTATATGGGATTGGATGTGTCAGTTAATCAGTGAGTATTGACTATATGGGATTAATAATAATAATAATAATAATACTTCAATTTTGTATAGCGCTTTTCTATATACCCAAAGTCGCTTTGACATTTTAGGACAAGCAAGACAAGACAACACTAAAATATAACAAAAAGGGTCGGACAAACAGACAAACAGAACATTATATAAAAAAGAAAAGTAGCAACTAAGTCTATTAGTGGAGGGGAGGGAGCAGGGGATGGTCATGGCGAGGTGAAGGCGAGGTTGAACAGGATGGTCAGGTGAAGGCGAGGTTGAACAGGATGGTCAGGTGAAGGCGAGGTTGAACAGGTGGGTTTTGAGGGAGTGTTTAAATAGTTCTATGTTGGGAGCCAGACGGATGGGGAGAGGGAGGTCATTCCAGAGGGAGGGTGCAGCAGCAGAAAAGGCCCTGTCACCCCAGGTCCGGCGCTTAGTCCTGATGGTTTTAAGAGTGTTTGCGCCGGCGGACCTGAGGCAACGGGTAGGGGCGTGGAGGGGGAGGAGGTCAGAGATTAGATGTAGTTTGAAGCCATCAAGCAGTTTGTCATTCTTCTTCAAGGTAATTATTCATCTGTGTACATTACTTTTCTGTGTTATTTGAAGGTAATGTTACAGCGAATGACATTAAGAGGGTGACGGCGAAGATGCTGCGTGCTAAACCAGCGGTGGCGGCACTGGGCGACCTCACAGAGATGCCCTCGTATGAGCACATCCAAGCAGCACTCTCCAGCAAAGATGGACGCCTGCCCCGGACGTATCGTCTCTTCCGATAGACTGACAATATCTTCTTCCACAATATGCTTTGGGGGTACAGACTGGGCACTTGCAAACTGGTCTTACAAGCAGACGGATTTCTGTTGTTTTTCTTATGACGCATTGTATTTGTTGTGATAAACATTGTATTCATGATTTCAGAAAACGACCTGGTATAATAGTGTTTGTAGACATGTTGGATCGGTGAGACTGGCTTGATAAAAAAAAAAAAAATTAGCAGAAGATCAATTTTCCACACACACACACAACAGATGGGATATCTTTTATTGATTTGAATCTGTTTGATAATCATTTTACCTGTGCGCTGCACTTTTCAGCTAGAGGAGCCGAGGAACCTGTGTCCTTTTGCCACACTCACATTTGGTGGTAATTGTAATTGTCCAAACTACAAATCACCTAACTGTACATGCATACACCTGTATGCTTCACTTCTTGAGTTTGGGAATTTGATGATCTGAGTTCTCAATAATTGAAATAGTATATGTGTTTCTCAATAATTGAAATAGTATATGTGTTTCTCAATAATTGAAATAGTATATGTGTCCTGTTGAACACGAGTGATATCATGACCCTAAGAGGACTCCTGAAACTCAAAGTTCTATTCCGACACGCCAGAACTACATAAGCTTGACCGTATGAATTGACAATGCCTGCACTGTGCACTGTGTACTAATATATTGATTTCTAGATCATTACACACACAGTATGTATCCTCTTGTTGTATAAGTAATGACTGGCCTCAAAGGTACAAGAATGTCCAATGGAACTACAGCGTTGGAGTTCGTGTGCCTTGGGCCTGTGTGTGCAGAAAAATGATGCATGGCAACTTTTACATGGTCTTAACAGTTGAGAAGATAACTTGTATTTGGGAGTGTGCCATCTGCAGAGGACAGACACACAGATTTGTGTGGAAATGTGTGATTTTGCAAGATACTGGTGGTAGTGTAACATGCATGTCACCTGGAGAATGACCACACATTTGCCCTTAAACAAACTTTTAATGGAATCTGAAATGGGTCTGCATTTGTATATATTAATATGTGCCCTTAAACTTGACACATCAGAAGAATCAGTTATTTTTTTTTTAAATATATACAGCCCCAGGTGAGGGTATCCCTGACCAAAATGTGCCCCCGGTGTGCAATATTCCATTTGTACACTCCTGAAAGATGTTACATACGAGATCAATACAAAAGTGTTTAAATCTGTATGTATATTGCACAATAAGATAACTTATGTCTGAATACATCAGTAGCTGTTAACATGGGTGAGCCTACCCTCCTCTCATGAACATTTGGACGAATGCAGCACCATTCTGGTCATTTGGTGTTGTACTGAACTTGATGAAGCCCTACAAGACAGATGTGGAGTGCATACGCACATCCCTGTATGAAGTTATCTTTTCATTGTTGCTGTTTTTTGTGTAGAAAGTTGCTGAGCATCGTTTTTATGGGTACATCAGGAGTATCGAAGGCTGTTACAAATAAGGCCTGAAATATGCATCTGAACAAAAAAAAAAATGAACTGTACATCAGAATCAATTGCTCCACTTCTCTTGTTCTGCATATTCATGGGTGTGTGTATAGGGCAAGGAATACAGTGTGTGTGTGTGTGCATCACATTTGAAGAGGGGTTAACTGTTACTTGTTGCTTGTCAAAAGGTCAAAATAAATGTGAGTCATTTCTATACACATAGATGTAAAGATTCAAATGCATATGGGTCACAGACATTCTTCAGTAAAGCAAGAATGATTGAAGGAGTGACATATGTAGGTGTCGTGCATCTGGACAAATGAAACGTCCCTCAAGAACAGTGAAGACCTCTCTTTTTAAATGAGACTGCAGCGTGCACCAATGAACCTCTTTGTCAGCTATTGAAATGGATTTCAGCCAACATGAAGGTATTATGTAGAGCTGGACACTGACTAATGGATTTCAGCCATCATGAAGGTATTATGTAGAGCTGGACACTGACTAATGGATTTCAGCCAACATGAAGGTATTATGTAAAGCTGGACACTGACTAATGGATTTCAGCCAACATGAAGGTATTATGTAGAACTGGACACTGACTAATGGATTTCAGCCAACATGAAGGTATTATGTAGAGCTGGACACTGACTAATGGATTTCAGCCAACATGAAGGTATTATGTAGAGCTGGACACTGACTAATGGATTTCAGCCAACATGAAGGTATTATGTAGAACTGGACACTGACTAATGGATTTCAGCCAACATGAAGGTATTATGTAGAGCTGGACACTGACTAATGGATTTCAGCCAACATGAAGGTATTATGTAGAGCTGGACACTGACTAATTACTACTCCCGTTTATTTCAATGGTCAATGCTTCACTCGCTGCCTCAGCCCAAAAAGTAGGAAATTGACCGCCAAAATCTTGGTTCTTGGTGCTCAGTTATGGCAGTGGTTCTCAAACTAGGGGTCGGGACCCCAAGTGGGGTCGCCAAACGTTTTTTGGGGGTCGCGAAATGATCTTGCTGCCCTGTGCATCAACATATTAGGCTTTGACATGCTCTATAGTCTATCAGAAATGGTGTTTTCTACATCAGGGTGGATAATGAAAACTAATATTGTCTCAGCAAGCAGTCTCATCATTCAAGATGAAACTGAATTTAGACCTATAATATCCTGTAAAAATGTGTGGGGGGTCGCGAGACTTGGCAAATGGATTTTATGGGGTCCCCGGACAAAAAGTTTGGGAACCACTGAGTTATGGCACCTAAACTGGTCACCTGACCAGCGAATAGCACTGATTGGCCACACTATGGGGAAAAAGACTTCCTGGTCAGTTACTAGCACCCAAACACACTGCTGCTGATTGGAGCGTACTCTCCTGATCCTGACCTCCCTGGGAGAGATGCATTGGCCTCACCGTGTGCTTGTGTCTTACACAATCTAGTGGGTGGATTCACACTTGAAGGAGCATTAAGGACGTTCTAATGTGAGAAGTTCTAATGTGACATAATGTACAAAAACCAGGGATCAACTTATTTTTCATAATTTTTCTTTCTTTAGGCCTACAGGTGCCAATTAGACCTTAAGCTAAGAAAAAAGCTTAAAGGCACTATGAGTAAGAATTTTCGTGAAAAAATTAACTGGACTAAAAATATTAACAGAATTCAGAAATCAGTTTTTAAGTTATTTATTAAATCATTAAGATCGCTAGCCAGAACGGCATATGGCTCCTTTAAACTAATTTATGGCTACAATATAGTTACAATGTCTATTAATTTCCTTTTGCCAACTTAAAAGGTTATGCAAGGTGTACCATGCATTTTGCCAATGTTTATTAGTGTTTTCTGCATTAAAGGAGCTGTATGCTTTTTTGGCTAGCTGTCAGCTAGTGAGCTAAATGATTTCATACACCACACTCACGCAGATCGGAGACTGGTCCAAACCTACCTCCTCTCCTTTCACAGAAACAACAACAATTTAACTTTTGTAGATATATCAGTGTCAAAACTGCTATTTCTTTATGTTCTGTTAATTTTTTTATGTAAACTAAAATTATTGCATGTAGCACCTTTAAACCACTTTAAGTTGCAGTCTTAGAGAAATCATTTTAAATGTGAAGGGCCAGGTCTGATGATAATTGTACAGTTTGCAATTCTGGCGAAAGGTTGTTGATATCTGAGTTCAACAGCCAATTCAATTACAATTTAGTTTGTTTCCCATTTACAGAGCCAGGACTGTGCAAACATTCGTTTTTTTGAGCGCACACATATAGTTTTAATCACTTGCTAGTAACTTTTTACACTTTTCATACTGAGCATCCAAAGAAAATAAATAATCAGCTCTCCCTTTTTCTTTAAAAGGTAAGTTCGTCAAATTCAGCAGATTGCTTCCCCCAGTCCTCCAGCTGTTGGTGCAGAGAACACAATCCTGTCTCTGTAGATGAGAGCAGAGAGAGAGAGTGGCTCGACCAACCCATCAACAATCACAGCCTATCAACACGGTGCTTCAGCAGCACGTCCTGGAGGGGTTTATTGTTTATTAAGGATCCCCCACCATAGTGGCATTTGATTGGCCCAAATTGAGCTCAAATATTAACAATGTTTTAAGAAACAGAGTCTGTTGCCATTGGCTGTATCTCACACAATTGTAACCCAAGTCTCCTTTGGCCAGATGTTTAAAAACAGCAGCACACACAGACATGGCAGAAACACTTGTTCTCGTTCTTGTTCATCTGATGGGTCGTTTCGTGTGGTTGATGTGATGTTTAATGGAATGCTTTGTTGCTCTTTTTCTTTCCCCAAACTTGACACGTCCTTCCCTGTATGCCCTGGCCTCTCTTCCTCTGCCCACACAGGAGGGCTTTTAAAGTGCTGCACCACTGTGCAATGAACCAAAGTAAATGCCCATTGACCTAGTGATGACAACCTGCCCCAAACTCCCTCATTATGGCTAAATACACCTGGAGATTTCTTTGTATTTTAAAGTGTGCTATACAAATAAAATCCATTATTATTTATTATTATTATTATTAAATATCAAGGTTAGACTGCTCACACTAAGAGTGCTGTGAATATCAAGGTTAGACTGCTCACCCTTAGACTGCACACACTGAGGAGACTAGAGAAGAACCAGCTACGGGAATTAAATGTACTAACCAATGAATAAACAAACACAAATATTTACCATGTAAAACATTTATTTAAATAAGTATCATGTTACAGTACCATAAAGAGGCTTAGTATGAAAACCATAGAAACACTTTAAGCCATTTCAAACAGAAGATCTATGGTTGTCACAACAGACAGAAGAAAAAAGGAGGGACTCGTACACAATGCTCGACAATCTCATTCACTTAAAACATAAAAAAAATGAATTACTGAAACGTACATGATGGTTTAAGGCCATTCATTTCTGTTGAAGGTCAACTGTGCCTTCACATAAAACACATCATTGATTCTCCAGGTATACAGTACAGTAACATATTGCAGTGGTTCTCAAACTTTTTGTCCGGGGACCCCATGAAATCCATTTTCCAAGTCTCGCGACCCCCCACACATTTTGACAGGATACTATAGGTCTAAATTCAGTTTCATCTTGAATGATGAGACTGCTTGCTGGGACAATATCAGTTTTCATTATCCACCCTGATGTAGAAAACACCATTTCTGATAGACTATACAGCATGTCAAAGCCTAATATGTTGATGCACAGGGCAGCAAGATCATTTCGCGACCCCCAAAAAACGTTTGGCGACCCCACTTGGGGTCCCGACCCCTAGTTTGAGAACCACTGACATATTGCAGCTCAAATGTGTAAAACATGACAAGAAGATGAGTTCACCACTGCTAATGCATTCACATGTTTTTTGTAAAGCACTGAATGACAAAGACATGGGCTCTAAATAAGGGATGTTAAGGTTATTCAGATATTTATGGTGGCCGTTTAAAATCTTAGAAGCAGAGAAACCTTTTCCATCAAGTTCCCCCGAACAATACACCACCTCACTGATTATTAATACTCACTTACGGGGCGGAGTACAGAATGACTCCTTTCGAGGCCTCTCAGGCTAACTTCAATGGGGCAGGTTGCCTGTGCGTTTGTAAAGATATGGAAAAAAACAAAAGTGCAAAAACAAAAATATTCTACTTTATGTCTGATTTTATATATTCAGAAAAAAAAGCGATTTTCTTTTTGACATTTTTCTGAATTAAGCAGAAGACATCCATCTTGCTAAGAACACTGATAAAGCCATAGCTTGCGTCATGTGTTCAATCTAATGTCTTAGACGCATGATAAAATGTGTAAACTTCATTATTTCATTGATATACCTATACTTCATGCTTCAGGCCTTTTGGGCTTTTATGTTATTATGAGATTGCTTTGGACATATCTGAAGTGTCTTTTGAAATGGTCTTGGAAGCTGCCTGTAAGTCATGGCTGAGTTTGAAAAACTCACTTTTTTTTTGTTTTTTTAAAGTAGAGTAAATCTGAGTAGAGGAAATGCCATTTGCATTTATAACTCACTCTGAACTTTCTGCTTTCAAAAGTGCACTTTTGCCATCTGCCCCAATCTGCCCCCCACGCTCAGTGCAGCACTAGATCTCATGTTTGGATTATCGGATTCTTCATGAGTCAAATTATTTGATACAAATCATTTTTCAAAGGTATGGATGGAAATCAATACAATGATCCTGTGAATGATGAATGTGATTAAATGCCATAGACCTTGCTCCACAGTCTGTTAGAAACCCATGGTGTCTAAGTGAACTATGGTGATGTTAAGGCCATACAACAGTGCTATGAAATGTGAAGAAAAATGTTATGTGTCTGTGTGACAGATCAAGTAGGTATAAAATAGGCAAACGTATATAAAAGACTCTTATGTGCACATGAATGTGT
Source organism: Clupea harengus (assembly GCF_900700415.2). Lineage (NCBI taxonomy): Eukaryota > Metazoa > Chordata > Actinopteri > Clupeiformes > Clupeidae > Clupea > Clupea harengus. The sequence goes on from NC_045169.1 coordinate 687,402, forward strand.
AAGACAATGTTCCCTCTCCATGACTTCATAATGTTAGTGTTCTGAGCAAAATCTTTGTTAACTTTGTTAAGTATTAAGTAACCACAGGGCACCTGGTCTTCCCAAGTGACCGCAGTGTGCCTATGTTCATAATTGCCCCATCTGAGATCCTCCCTCTGACACCTTGGGAGCGGCGGCCCAGGAGTCCAGCCTCCTCACCACTGACCAGCAGGGGGCCCCGTCCCAGGTGTATACACATTGCTTTTTTTTCTAAGGTAGTTTAGGAGCAGCCTCCTGACACCTTTTTCAGGAAATGCAACACACAGCGCTGTTCTGCTGGCTCTTCACGGCCTCCTGCCTCTGCAGCTCACGGGTGATCCTACGGCGGATCCCTTCCAGGTACAAGCTGCGGTCGAACTGCCCCGCCCCCAGAGGGATGCTGACGGACACAACAAGATTAGAGAAATGTTATATATGTGGAGAAAACCCAAAGTCCATTGCATCTTAGTCTTAGTCCTCCTCCCCTGACAGATACTCTCAAGACCAGACACTCCTCCATAAAGCTAATGTTATTTCTTCCCATAATGCAACTAATTGACAACTTCTAGCCTTCCTGAAATGCCAGTGGGAGTCCATAAGGCAGAGCTCAGTCATAACGGAGAGTTCAGTCTCCTGAGTCCATAAGGGAGAGTTCAGTCTCCTGAGTCCATAAGAGAGTTCAGTCTCCTGAGTCCATAAGGGAGAGTTCAGTCTCCTGGGAACATAAAAGAGGTCAGTCTCCTGAGTGCATAACGGAGAGCACAGTGCTCAGTCTCCTGAGAACATAAGAGAGAGCTCAGTCTCCTGAGTCCATAAGAGAGCTCAGTTTGAGAACATAAGGGAGAGTTCAGTCTCCTGAGTCCATAAGAGAGTTCAGTCTCCTGAGTTTGAGTCCATAAGAGAGAGAGAGCTCAGTTTGAGTCCATAACGGAGAGCACAGTTTGAGTCCATAACGGAGAGCTCAGTTTGAGTCCATAACGGAGAGCACAGTTTGAGTCCATAAGGGAGAGCTCAGTTTGAGTCCATAAGGGAGAGCTCAGTTTGAGTCCATAAGGGAGAGCTCAGTTTGAGTCCATAACGGAGAGCACAGTTTGAGTCCATAAGGGAGAGCTCAGTTTGAGTCCATAAGGGAGAGCTCAGTTTGAGTCCATAACGGAGAGCACAGTTTGAGTCCATAACGGAGAGCACAGTTTGAGTCCATAACGGAGAGCACAGTTTGAGTCCATAAGGGAGAGCTCAGTTTGAGTCTTTAAGGGAGAGTTCAGTCGGAGAGCACGGGGCTTTACTTACTTGTCTCTCCCAGGACGGATCTTCACCTGGAACATGCCGACCACTGGCCGGTGGTCCGACGTCTTGATGGATGCACAGGCAGTGTACCTGATGACTTTAATATCATCGCTTTGCCTACTACGGAAGATGATCCGGTCCTTCAAAAGAGAGGTTCATTATGGCAACTTCACATACGTAGTCTTACCTGAAGATCTGGAAAAATATGGAAAAAAGATGTGTGCGTCCTCACCGTGTAGGAGGGCGTCCTTTGTTTTGAGGTGCTGTCATAGATGTCACAACCGATGTCAAACTTGTATGTGGGCAGGAAATGGATCGGTGCCTCCTGGAAGCCTTTAAAGATGGCTCCTGTAAACAAACATACACTAGTAAACAAACATACACTAGTAAACAAACATACACTATATCAGACATCTTTAAAGATGGCTCCTGTAAACAAACGTACACTAGTAAACAAACAAACACTAGTAAACAAACATACACTAGTAAATAAACATCTTTAAAGATGGCTCCTGTAAACAAACAAACACTAGTAAACAAACATACACTAGTAAACAAACATACACTAGTAAACAAACATACACTATATCAGACATCTTTTGAAATCATCTTTTGACGCGTATGAATCAGGCCTCTCAGACCATCTGACCCTACCGTCTTTCATCTCTTTGAGAAGCTGGTCGTGCTGTAGAAGAGGCTCCATATCTGGGCCATCACTCTGCTTCAGGACGGCCTCAATTCCGTAGCGGTCTTTATTCAAGCGAAAGTTAAAGTCCCCAAACCAAAAGACCTCATCAAACCGTGTTGTTACATCCGCTGAGAGAGAGAGAGAGAGAGAGAGAGAGAGAAAGAGAAACGACCATAAAACAGGTTTAAGGAAATGAAATATAGACAAGGAAGTATGTCTGCTGTTTGTCGTCAATTACTGTATCTTGCTAAAATTAGTGTTTCCGTACAATCTGACAAATGAACAGTATAAAATCACGAATAGTACAGGGAAGCCATGATTTCTCTGAGACTTCTTGGGCAGTTCACATGGACTTCAATGGGACAATCTGCAGGCTCAATTACAATCAGGAATCCTCCTGCCCCCAACTTTCAAAAGATAGTACACCCAGTACACTACTATCATGTATATATTTCCACAGTACAGCGCTAAAAACGGTATGCACTTCAAATTGATTTCATTGTCCGAGATGTAAAGTATTGCTCTTACTATATCTTTGCTTGAGGACACCTTCGTCATCATCTTATTATTATTATTATTATTATTATTATTAATGTTGCTGTTGACTTGCTCCCAACTACCATAAAACGTTCCTTACATGTTTTAAAGTGAGATACTGATGTGAACAGTAACAGTCTATGCATCCTCATACTGTGGGGGTGAAGAAATAGAACAACTGTCTTTGCCACTGATGTAATCACTCAGGGACGCCTGTTCTGTTCTGTTCTGTTCCAAATCTCAAAATACAAAAAGAAATAGCATGATATACCAAGTGTAACACCTAACTGATTGCAACCAAGTTATCAATATACTATAAATCAGGGCCGGATTACCAATGGGATTGGGCGGCTGAAACCCCAGGGCCATTATTGGTTATAATTATGAGAGGGCCCCTTGATGAGGTGTACACCCAAGGGGCCCGTGGCTCTCTTAATCCAGCCCTGTATATCATTGTCAGACCTTTATGACCTTTAATCTAAGCTTTTCATTTTCACACTTCTTGTATTTCTGCCACTTGTCCCGCTGAAGTCCACCGAACCTACCCGAGAAGCCTCATACATTGTAAATGCCAATGTAGCATGGGGCTGTTCCAGTACTTTTATGTATTGAACACCGGCTGGAGGGACACAGCAACTCACAGGAAACGGAGCGATATGGATTCGTGTCTGGGAGGACCTTAGGAAGAGCCAAGGCTTCAATAATCTTGTTGTAGTCAAGGATCCTCTCATAAATTTTGGAATCTCCCGCTGCAACAAAAGTATTAGAACAACAGTAACACAAATCCACAACACAGTAACACACAACATGCCAACATGACTTAAGTAGTTAGAAAAACATTTACATGATTCAAATCCACAACACAGTAACACACAACATGACTTAAGTAGTTAGAAAAACATTTACATGATTCAAATCCACAACACAGTTACACACAACATGCAACATGACTTAAGTTGTTATAAAAACATTTACATGATTCAAAGAAGTGGTCCAGTCCCAGGCAACAGGACTGCGTAGCGCATAGCGTAGGCGGCTAGTTGAAATGACAGGTGTTTTTATCTGTCCTTCTCACATACTAAGAAAACTAAAGCGACTAGTTATGCTGTCTATATCAGATTTCAATGGCGATTCCAGCTATGTACTTCTTAAGGCCTGTTTGCCCATTCTATGTGGAGTTGAGGCTCTCCCCATTCATTTAGATAGGAGCCTGATCTCTCCCCATTCATTTAGATAGGAGCCTGATCTCTCCCCATTAATTTAGATAGGAGCCTGATCTCTCCCCATTCATTTAGATAGGAGCCTGATCTCTCCCCATTCATTTAGACTGGAGCCTGATCTTGTCTGCCCCAGAGAGCTGCCTGGAGGTGTTGCCATGACGACTGCTGAGTGGCAAGACTTCCCTATAAGGACTTTTATAAAATCCTTGCATACACATAGCACCTTTCAAATCTGAATGTCACACATCAATATCAGACCTCTCAAGAGATACGTTAGCGTATTGCTAATGGTCAGCACTTTGGTGCTAATACAACAACACGCATATTTAATTTTACTCACAAGCTAATACAACAACACGCATATTTAATTCTACTCACAAGCTAATACAAAAACACGCATATTTATTTAATTCTACTCACAGGCTAATACAACAACACGCATATTTATTTAATTCTACTCACAGGCTAATACAAAAACACGCATATTTATTTAATTCTACTCACAGGCTAATACAAAAACACGCATATTTATTGAATTCTACTCACAGGCTAATACAAAAACACGCATATTTATTGAATTCTACTCACAGGCTAATACAAAAACACGCATATTTATTGAATTCTACTCACAGGTAAAGTGGGATGTAATGAAGAGGAAGGAGGTTCCAAAGAAGGTGAAGCCGACGCCCACGGCTCCCTTGGTCTTGATCTGAGAGATGATGCGCGTTGTGACTGTGGCGTGCTCCACCTCTGGGATTAGATTAGATTAGATTCAACTTTATTGTCATTGCACAGAGTACAGGTACTGATGCAACGAAATGCAGGAATGACACGATACAAATCAACACTCAAATCACTGAATCATTGAATGTGTAGGACTGTATGAGGAGCCACAAAGGGCTCATTTGAAACTTTAATTTAAAATAAATTGAACCACTTTAAAACAAACATAATCCTTTCCTCTTAATTTGATGTGTACTAACCTGAGCAGAACCAGATAAGATCCCTTCGCACAAATACGGTGAGATAGAGAACCCCATGAGCAGCGGCGTATAGCATGACGTAATACGGTCCCAGTGTTTCCTGAAGACGGATCTCCCACTCTCTCCTGTTTCATACAAAACATGCACATTCATGAAAAGACTGAGACAAAAGATGAGATCATAAAAGTCGAGGTACGCATATAAAATTAGAGATCAAACTTGCCTATCAGGGCACCCCTCCTGAATGCCAATGATGTAGAAATCCTGTGCAAATTCTGTGTCTGTTGGCAGTAGGAGATCATCCAGGTTGTTTGGAAGTCCCTACGCATGAGAATGGGGGACATGATCAAAGTCAAAGTGTTTATTGTCGCATACACCAAATTTCTTCAGCGCAGCGAAATTCTTATGACTTGGCAGCCAACATCTACGCAGTAGACGGCATACAACAGGTAACACAAATAACATATACCAAAATAACATATACCAGAAATAACATATAACATATAACATATAACAAGTAACAACAGTTTAAAATACAAGAAGGGCCGTTTCCAGGGTGGGGAATATTAAATTAAATAAGATAAAAAATGTGGGTTTATATATATATGTAGCAAGTGTATTTGTATGGGTGTGAAGTACAAGGTGATGGCGACTGTTCAGTGTTGCTGATTCAGCTGAGAAATGATCATCACAGCATAAGTCATACTTTGAAGTCGAGGATTTATTTTACAGTCTAGAACATTTCCACCCACATTTGGTCTGTATATCAACACAACAATCATCCTGCAGTCCAAACCAATATAATCTGCCTGATCTCCAAGGCCTCTGTACTCCCGTCATATCGTGTAATAGTAGTTAATAGGCCTAAATATTATATATGGTTCCTGCCAGTACCAAACTAAAGGGGTTTCAGTGATTTCAAGTACTAAACAAAGTATTAAAACACTCTAAAGTAATTCTTGGGACAAATATAACACACAACCTTTACAACACAAATACATATGTAACACAATAATAAAATGCTAGACTGTCACTGCATATTATATACCAGTGTTTTTCAACTGGTGGGTTGTGACACCAAAATATATGAACCGAGTAGCTTTTATTTTGAAATGGAAGTCTGCCTTGAGTCTTCGCAGTTGTTATGCTTCAAACCACAAAGGGAAACGGGAGCTGTCGGAAAGAGAAAGTTCTCTTCTGTTCATATTTTTATGTCTAATTTGGGTTGGACTGTAAACCCATGCAGAAAAGACGGGGGAATGTAATATGAGGTTTAGAGACCTTTTCTCCCTGCATATTCCATGTGGCGATGTAGACGCCCACATGTCTCTCTGGAAAGTACCGGTCCAGCTCCTCAGCGCCCAGAAGAGCTCCATGGCCCAGTACACTGCCCTCCAGAAAGCTCCTACAGCGTGAGGAAGTGAACAAACTGGCAATTACACTCCAGTACGCTCCCTGTTACCAGGCAACATAACAAGCATATCTCTATGGAACACACAAGCTCTAGAAACTTCCATTCAAACATCTCCCCATTAGCCATTGAAAACTGACATTTGTAAAAGATATACCCTTGTGAGTGAGCTGACTCAAGCAATGCGTTAGTTGATAATAAGTGTGAATAAGAATGAATATGTAACATACTTTCTCAACATACTTTCTTTGAGTTTTGTACACTGGAGAACACTAGAAAATATGAACAGTGGGGAACACTCGGGTAGACACATCACAAAAGCTAACCTCGTCCATCAGGTCCAGCTAGTCTGCACTGAATATCAAAAACCAATCCAGCCTACCTGTTCCTCACATCCTTTGGTCTGATGGGGTTCAGGACGCTGAAGTTGGACTTCATGGAATTGACGGACGAGCTGTCTGACACCATCGTCTCCAGTAGCCGGCTGTCACTGAAGTTCCTGTGTAACCTATCCAGTCCTTTGTAATCCACGCAATCCCTGTCAATCTGATTAGCAGTCCTTAAAGACATAGAGGCCATATTGCACTCCAGGCTGGGAAGCAGGGCTCTACAAGGCTGAAGAGGGGACAGGATTATTCTTGAATGTCTAAAATGCGGGTCGGTTTTGAACTGGTGTCGCCTCCTCTGTGTCACGGGCAAACTATAGCTGCGGTCACGGAACGGGGACAACGGAGACCCCACGTGCTCCGACCGGTCTGCATGCTTTGGGCCGTTGGTCAGAAGGGCTGGGCCGTTGGCGAGGGAGGAAGAAGAGGGATCCGTCAGGTCCTCCTTAAGGGGGCCTATAAAGGCACCACCTGTCCGGGCACAGTCTGTCAAACTCTCCTGACTCGTCTTCAAGCGTCTCCCTTTCACGCGCTCAAAGGGATCGGTCAGAGGAGGAGGCCTGGCCTGCCGTGGTGGCCTTGGATCAAAACTGCTTAACATGTCTTCTTGCTTGTGTTCATGTTGTGCAGGTTTTACTGAACTGGGTTGCTTTGATAGGTCAGTGCAGCCAGAAGCCCTGTCCGACTGAAGCTGAAATACACAATCATTGACCCCATTCTCATTCATTCTAATCGAATGGAAAGCCAACTACATGCTGGGAAGGATCCTGGTCTCCATTTGTCTACCCTCTGCATACCGTGTCCTGGGAATGCAAGGAGTAATAATATACCATGATTAACAAACACACTGTCAGAGACACAGTGTACACTGTACACGCATAATTACTCACATACAGCAGTGTTGTTTGGCTCTCTCACTGTGAGTAGTAAGGGCAGTGTCAAATGGTATTGCGCAAGACAAATTCCAGTATTTCAAACCTAAAATATAATTATAATAAATATAATTTCTGTATCTTCATGTAACCTGTGTTGTGTAGACACGAACAGTCCCTCACCAGATTTGACACATGCGTGTTAGCAAGGAGGCTAAAATCCACGGGTGCCATGGTCTGTCCTCAAGTGTTATGGAGTGAGGTTAACACTCACAGAACCCGTACCCATTGGCTACCGTTACTGTACTCTACGAAGAGCCTACGCAAACGGCCTATGTCTGCGAAAAGAAATCAAAACAAAGATGGTGGACCAAACTCTGTTGATGGCTCCGTTGACTCTCTTTTGTAGCCTCCTCCGATATGTGCTGAATTTGGCTTGCCTTGTCTGTGTGGAACTATTTTCAAACTGCAGGCCAAAGGAGACTTCAACGTGTGTGAGATGCAGCACATAGCCTGTGCTGGATGTAGGCTACCTCAGGAGAAGCAATTTATAATTTGGCAGTTGTGAGTTCGACCATGACCACGATATGCCAGCATTATTTTTTTTACAGAGGGACATGAATGGCCATATTTGTTTCAGAAATAGTTTGTTACTTGTATGTTCACTTTAGGTGCTGAGTTTAGCTTTTGATATGAAATTCTACATTCACAATTGCTCCCAGGTAGCAAAAGGCCAGTGGACCACTGTCGGCCCACTGAGAGCCGAGCTGGTTTGCTTTAAAACATTTTTCTCGCGACAGGAGCTGCAGGCAAACATCGCAAAACTCAAGGTTTTATCTCAGGGTACAGACACATCGGCACAATAATGTGTAACAAACGGCCGTGTCCTTTAAAGCGCTAAATAGGGAATATCTTTACCGCAAGACTTAACATTGAACGTGTAACGGTAGCAAGCAGGTATAGTGCTGTGCTGTGAGTAAACCTCAACCCCCGAAAGCTTATGTACTAACGACAGATGGTAGCACAAGGAGTTTTAGTTTCCTTGTTAGCACGCCCGCTTTCCATACCCGAGGGTGCGAGTGCGGTGTGGGACTGTGCTTGTATACGCAACGCAGGTTACAGATGCACGTCAAAGCGCAATGGCTTTAAACAGAGCACACTATCCCAGCTGTAAGAACAGAAGATAGAGTTTCAAAGATATCGTTCACTTACCACTAGCCAATTTCTCAGCTAACATTATCCAACTGTCTTAATAAATAGACTTTTAAGCAGCAGGGCTAACAATTGGAAAGTGCAGGGTACACCAAGCTGACTCTCACATCCAGCGCTATAAGGTTCACAAATCACATAAATACTTAAATATTGCTGTAATAACCAGCATCGGAATAGTTTTTAAATGTTAGCTAAGGACAACATTTCTAAAAATCTTTACAGGGTCTGATATTACCTTAGACACATCATAACAAACTTCCCTGGTAACATCACACAACCAACAAATTCAGAATGGGACAAGACGACTGCAAGCCTGTGTTGAAGCAGAAGACAAAAACAAATAGCGCCCCTGTCGTTTGAAATCTTACAGCTAGAGATATTTATTTATTTACTTTTAGTTAATGTTTTCAAGATGTTTTGATGTCCTACATTTTTGGTTGAATATGCTTTTTGTTTTAGGTTGAGTTATTGACATATTTTAAAGATGTGGGCTATGTGAAATGGGAATTTTTTTTATTTAAACTGTATTATAAGCACTTTGAGCTGCATTCTTTTGCATGAAAGGTGCTATATAAATAAAGTTTTATTATTATTATTATTATTATTATTATTGTCAGAGTTTGATCATTTTGAATGACATGGCAGTAGGCATGCGAGAACGCTCTCTACAGAGTTGTCTGCCATAGCTTAACTAGCCTACAGCTATAACAATAACTAGGCCTATAAATATAGCCACAAGCGGCGATCATCAGGGTCCAAGCAGATTTAGCAGAAGTGGCAACCAACGGTGGAATAAGAAGTGGTTCAATGGCTTCAACAGGAGAAATAAGTGGTGGAATTGTAGGAAATGTAGTGAAATAGACCACACAGTTTGAACTTTGCAGAGTAAAGGGTTCTTGAGATACAGCAATGTATCTGTTAGAGTGCCCCCTATTTAAAAAATGTGCAGACGATGGCATCATCAGCAAAGTTTCGTGTGGAATCTCGAATCCAATATTCACACCAGATTATCCCACCAATGCGATAAAGGCGTTGCCACAAACCTAAATGTTTGTCCTTCTGATTAATACACTGACAAATACAATTACTGTTTGAAAAGTACCTCAAATAAGTGTAATAAACCATTTTCAGGTATACACATCTCTCAGTCACAGCACCAGCAGAAGAGGGTAAACACCCACCCCTTCATTAGTTGTTCTAAGACTTCATTTAATGATCCTCCAATCTGAATGTGATGGTAAGTAAACATCAACACATACAGTATTGTGTTCATTTTGGCAAGTGGTGTTTTGTATTGAAATATATTGAGATTAGAGCCTCAAATGTTGTTGAACGTGACATTAGACTTTCATCATGTATAGGCTAACTATAGATGCATTGTGAAAAAGCGTCAGACGAGTTTCTGCTCCTTGTCCAGTATTTTTGTATCAGGACAGTTTGTCAACCTCCATCCCTGACAACCACCAAATGAAGCACAGCACCACAAATAACCAAGGTAATAAAATACAAAGTCTGCTTTTTGAAAAGGCTATTCAGAGCTCGTTTATTACTAAGCATGCTAGCTAAATGTCCATGCAGCTGTGAGTTTTCCACAACGCCACTCAAAGCGTTTTCTATACCTTATATTTTTATATTGGGACTGTTTGTGAACCGTTATCCCTGACTTAATCACCAAGTTAGCACAACACCACAATTAAATTAGTTGTTCATAATTTTTTTATTAAGCAAGTGAAATACCTCCAGTCATTAGTGAATTCCAAAGACATCAACCAACTTAGCTGCGGCAAACCAGCCGCTCTGAACAGGGCCGTTTTAGACGGGGTGAGAAGGGTGCTATGGTGCTTGATCCTTCTGGTATTTTGACCAAAGCACGTCACAGACATTTCATTAAGACCCCAAGGAACCGTGTCAACTTGTGGGACAAGGGGAATTAGATGTCTACTTAAAAATGAAAGTATGGGCAGAATAACTGTAGCCTATACACATCTCAATGGCCTCCTTCATCTTCTCCTTTATCTTTTTCTTTTACCTGACACATTGAGGCTTATAAATAATAACATTTACTATATTAACCATTTAATTGTACATTTGCAGTCCATTTCACACATATAAACATAGGCCTACATATAAAGTGCAGTTTCAGAAGACAAATGTAATTAAACGAAAGTCCCATTCCCATCTGGATGCTGTAACATTCCCAATCCCATTCTCATCTGAATGCTGTAACATTCCCATTCTCATCTGAATGCTGTAACGTTCCCATTCTCATCTGAATGCTGTAACATTCCCATTCTCATCTGAATGCTGTAACGTTCCCATTCCCGATCTCATCTGAATGCTGTAACATTCCCGTTCCCATCTGGATGCTGTAACATTCCCGATCTCATCTGAATGCTGTAACATTCCCATTCTCATCTGAATGCTGTAACGTTCCCATTCTCATCTGAATGCTGTAACATTCCCATTCTCATCTGAATGCTGTAACGTTCCCATTCCCTTTCCCATCTGAATGCTGTAACATTCCCAGGTAAAAACAACGGAGGTACTAGTATCCAACCCCCCCTGAAAGTCATCACCATTTCCTCAATTACAAAAGATACTGACAAAAATGTTCCCAATCAGTGTTTATACTGCACACGTTCATACTCTAGTATGATTGTAAAAGCAATATACGCTATTTTGTCTGCAAACGTTACATTCAAAACTGAAATAGAATACTTGTTGGTAATTCAAACCCCTCTGCTTTTGAGTTCCACATAAGACAGATGACACAAATGATATAGAAGCGCCACTCATTTGACCATAACTGATCATAATTAGGTACTACCTGTGAGTGGCTAAAGTAGAGGTCTTCTGGAGATAAAAATCACTGTGTCCAGGGTCATTAGCTAGGTTGTGAAATAACAGAAGAAATGAAGACTAAAGAGTCAAGATCCTTCAAAAGCTTAAGCTCCAAGATGATAATTGAGCACAACTGGATTCATAAGAAGAATGTGGTAGTTGCGTTACACCACTCAGATGCTTTGTAGAAAAGACTGTTCCCCAAATCATCGATCTGAAGAAGCCATTATCAGGTGAGGGAGGCCACCACAGCCCAGCTATCAGCCCCAAAAACTCAGTTCAGTAGCTGGAGTTGGGGTGCAGGTGTAGGAGTTTGCACTCTAAAGAGGTCTCCATAATATGGACCTCTATTGGAGGGTGTCTGAAAGAAGCCATTGTTTAAGAAGATCCACATTAAAGCATACATGGCAGTTGCTTAATGAATACTTCAGCGTCAAAGTAGTAATTCATTTTTTTTTCATTCAGATGTCCTTTCCATATTCACATATATTTTCAGATACAAGCTGTTTACTAACTCTATGGGGCATGGCATCAATCACTGGTGAACAGGGAACACTAGGAATACAAACGAGACGTGGTGAGTGTACTGTGAAGGGACCGACATTTGATAATCAGTTTAATAGATATATCCCATAGGCAATAATTCACTATATCTGACCTACTGGTCATTGTAGTATTATTATTCTAAGTTTCTCATGTGTATTCTGTTCCCGGCCTACATGAGGTGTGAGAGAGCCTTCACAGCTTCCCCCCCCCTGACTAGAAACAGATACTAATTAGCATTTAGGTATCCACCCATCCTTTGCTTTCCAGAAGTTTAAAAGACTGTGATTTTCAAGAGACAGTCAGTGAAAGAGATTTAGGTTAACACACTCAGTGAAATCTGGTTCTCTCTTCCTCCTTTGGTGCGCACCATTGAAAGAATAAACCTGGACTTGGTTTTTCACCACAATCTGACTGAGTCTCCGATACATTTGGGATATAGAAATAATTCCTTTCAACTGTTACCTGGTGTGCTGTTGCAGCCTCGCTTGTGATCCTCAGCTGTTGTAGATGAAATGGATCAAATCATATCACTGACAATCAAAGTACTGGTTTGTAGAGTAGATTTGCACACTACTCTCATTTAAACACTGAAAATGGTTCAGTCTTGTGCTCACTGAATTCACTCATCAAATACAACCATGCAAATACAGCCGAAAATGAGGGCGCCCCTTTCCTTGAAAATGTGTCGAGTTTGTGTTTCATGTTTTTGTTCTGTCAGCACAGACACTCGCAGGCCTGTAGAAACCTCCTTTTGTTCGGTGAATTAAAAGCACCCTCTTGCATACATTAGAAATCAGGCTATTTCTGTCCTCATTTCCATTTGATTGTGGTGAATTTATCAGGCCAAAGAAGTCAATTTACATTTGCAAAGAATATTACTACATGTGTCCTGAATCGAGCCTATGGAGGTATCATATCATGCCCTTACCCTGGTTGCCAAAATATTTTGATATATAAAATATTTTGAACAGTTTTTTTTGGGATATCCTTGTTTGTGACACTTTATACACAGAAAACAACTAATCGCACCTGCTCAGCTTTGTATTCACCATTGACCAAAATGCTTTCTATCATGCCCACATAGACCAATCATCCCTGTTTTAAAGTAAGCTCATGAGCACATGAGAACAGGAGTATTGTGTTGAGTATTGAGTGCTTGTGTGTATGCATAGGTGTGGATGATTGTGTGTGTGTGTGTGTGTGTGTAGTCAGTCAATACCCAGCTCCTCCTTTCAGTAAGCTCAGCAGGGATCGAGCCCAGCTGGAGAAACGCTCACAGACCTTATTCTAACATGGTGTTGTTCCTCTCTGCAGTATTTTTCTCATTTTAAAATCTTATTTGGAATTTCAAATGTGTGGAAATCGCTTCATTTCTCTAGTTGGATGGACTGCTTCTGTTTAGCTTACGTGTTCTACTGGTGACAAGGTGAGCTGCATTTTTCTAAATTTGGATATTGTGTGTGTGTGTGTCATGTGCTTTCACTACATACACATACAAATGGATACAATGTGTGTTTACTCTGTATTATGGTGACCTTATACACTACACAATAATCAGGTGCTCTAAAGCTTACCTTTCTCATTTTGTGAAGTCTTAGTCATCAGTGTGAGCACCCTGATGAGGTATGGTCTGTGGTTGTCTTAGTCATCAGTGTGAGCACCCTGATGAGGTTGATGGTCTGTTGTTGTTATGGTCTGTTGTTGTTGTTAGTTGTTTGTTTACACAGCCACCCCGCTTTGCCTGCTGAGTCACACAGCTGAAGCACTCTCCACACGTTGCTGTCTGCTGTCAACCTCTCTATCTCAGCTGGCTGACGCCAAAAACAGACAGAGCTTTGTGCTCTGCCCCCTCTGTTGTGTGCGAATAAAAAAGCCACATTTGTACAGCACCGTTCGTTGCTTTATACTGATTTGGAAAGGATTTGTACAGAGTTTCATCTGCCATGTAAAAAAGCTCTGGGAGTCCTCTGGGATAATTACTAAAATGGCACTTATGTTAAACATAGTAAAGGAACATTCATTTCTTTTTTGGACTTACTGTTTCTTTGGACTTACAGTTACTGGCTAAATGTACTCTTCTATACCAAAAAGCTTGCAATTTGATTTTTAATCAGTTAATTCCTGCTTCACATGGGTGCTCTCTGAATAGCCTTTATTACCCGCCGCCATCCCCGTGCTTTGAGAGATTTCTTTCTCTCCATTATGCATGACGCTTCTTCAACCGGCTTTGTTCATGTCCTCTTTTTCTGAGCCTGATGGTGGGTTAGGGGGGATGACTGGGGGGATGGCCGACTGGAACTCACCCGGCTTCACTGGTCATAGCCAAATTGATATTCTCATGTTTTGTGTGCTTGTTTGTTTGTTTATTTATGAAAAAAAAAGATTCTTCCTCGAGCTCCACACCTGCTCAGAACACACAGACAACCCTGCAGAGGACATGGGCACAACATGAAATATATCAGCATTATAGTGTGTGAATGAAACTGGTCCCTTTAGGCTGTGCCCATGAAACGGGTTCCTTAAGTCTGTGCCCATGCAATAGGGGTTTAGTCTGTGCCCATGAAATAGGGGTTTAGTCTGTGCCCATGAAATAGGGGTTTAGTCTGTGCCCATGAAATAGGGGTTTAGTCTGTGCCCATGACATAGGGGTTTAGTCTGTGCCCATGACATAGGGGTTTAGTCTGTGCCCATGACATAGGGGTTTAGTCTGTGCCCATGACATAGGGGTTTAGTCTGTGCCCATGAATCAATCAATCAATCAATCAATTCAATCTTATATAGCGCTTCTCTAAATACCCAAAGTCGCTTTACAGAGTCCAGTCTAGTCATTCACACACAGTCATACCGGTGGTGGTGGTAAGCTACCTCAGTAGCCACAGCTGCCCTGGGGGGGCAGACTGACAGAAGCGTGGCTGCCAATCAGCGCCTTGGCCCCTCCGACCACCACCACCAACATTCATTCAAATTCATACGATGCAATGCATGTCTTTATGATGGTGGGGGAAACCGGAGTACCCGGAGTAAACCCACGCAGGCACGGGGAGAACATGCAAACTCCACACAGAAAGGACCTGGAACGACCTGGAACGACCGGGATTGAATGATGAAATAGGGGTTTATGTTTATGGTTCCTTTAGTCTGTGCCCATAGTTTCTTTAATTCCTCTGCACAATGTGTAATTGGGTCTCAGTCCAGCACACATAGGATCACATTGCAGTCTAGATGTGCAGTACGTTCAATATTGGAATTTACATATAGATTGAAAAGTCTGGTAGGCTATATGCTATTCTCTGATATGAAAATGTACCTATAGTGTACATGAAATGTGGATACAAATGTTAAACTTCATATCGTGGTTACAATATCTGCCTCTGGCCTCATCCAATTGTGCAAGAAAAACCTCTAAGCTTCATTATTGCCCAAGTTATCACAATTTAACGTTAGTATACTATGTATAGGCTCATAACTTAATGTTAATGAGGGTTAATGTGTATTATGATTAGGCTGGTTTTGCTGGACCGCTGAACTGGACATCAGAAGTCATGTGGTCATCTGAAGGGGAGATAAACACACTAGGCGTTACCACTAGTTACCACTGCTCCAGGTCTGAAACCTTGCAAAAATGTAGGAACAAATGTGGTGTTGGTCTGTTGAGTGTTAGCTAGTTAACTCAATAGTTTTACAAGTCTGTTGAGTGTTAGCTAGTTAACTCAAGTCTGTTGAGTGTTAGCTAGTTAACTCAAGTCTGTTGAGTGTCAGCTAGTTAACTCAAGTCTGTTGAGTGTCAGCTAGTTAACTCAAGTCTGTTGAGTGTTAGCTAGTTAACTCAAGTCTGTTGAGTGTCAGCTAGTTAACTCAAGTCTGTTGAGTGTTAGCTAGTTAACTCAAGTCTGTTGAGTGTTAGCTAGTTAACTCAAGTCTGTTGAGTGTTAGCTAGTTAACTCAACAGTTTTACACAAAAACTCCATAATGCCATGATGCCATGATTCCATTATTAGCCAAGATTTGATGTGAGTTTTGGATAAAAGTGTCTGCAGCAGTGTTGGTTGACCATCTAACCACTGAAAAGGTCTTAAAATACCAATAATATCACAGTTGGCCTTGATTAAAGGCTATTAGTACGGTAACTTATGTCTTTTGGCGATATAATGCTGTGAAAGCTTTTTTTCACATCTTGGCCGAGTGTTTTCCGACCCAGACATGATAGCTGCTGTTTTACACCCTATTTTCACTGCCAAACTAGCGGCCATCATGTTCAAAATAGCCGTATGTTTATTGTCACCATATGCAAAGCACAAGATAACGGGTGACAATGGTATTTAAATCTACTTCGGGCCAGGGTTGCAAGACTTTCTGTTTCATTGCTCCCTGTCTTCTACAGGGAGTCAAGTGCAATGTTGATTCTTGATAATTATTATCTTGAAGCAACATGTGGGTTATTACTGTTTTTTAAAGGTATGTCTTGTATATGTTGCTAGATTATGTAACATTCGCAAACTCATTTTCATGGTGTATGGTCAAGTGAAGAAGAGCTAAATACAAGGTGTGGCTATTAAATAACGAGACTGTTATTATGAGTATATACACTATATACGAGTATAACAATTCATTACTATTGAATTAGCATACAGTATTAGTCTCATTATTTAATAGCCACACCTTGTACCCCTGTCATTCCAGCCAAGCACTGTGTAGTTTTGTGCTAAAATTGAAATAGACTATGTCCTGTAGGGGCTGTGGGTATGTTATTAAGGATGTTTTTTATTGGCGTACAGTTAAATAAATATCACTCATTTTTTAAAGCTGCATGCAGTCTACAAGACTAAACTCAAGACTATTTGCCCTCGCTGACAAAATAGCTCAGCCCCACATTACCACAGCTCATAGTATGACCAGGGACTGTGCCAAGGACCCCAATGCAGTGTTCCAGACACAGACACGGACATAAACATTTATTGTTCAAAGCATTTATATATGTTGCATCTCAAAACAAAGTATTTGGAGTGTCTCAAAATGATTGATTGTGGTCAGAGAGCACTACCAAGTCTGATGTGTCACAGGTACACTGTACCTGTATATCTATGATAATCCACTATGTTGAATCATTTATTTGATATAGTGGCTAATGGGCTACAATACTATCATACTCTGAGCACCAGGGAACAGTGAGTCCAGTCAGGTTCACACTGTGCCATAGATGGCAGCCCTCTGAGGGTTGTATCACTGGGGGTAGGGAGAAGAAGGCCCTAGATGGATACCTATCACCATCAAAGTGCCTGCAGCAGCAACAAGCAGCTTTCTTTTACAGCCTCATAACTGATTTTAGTAGTACAAAGCTCCCTTTAGTTCTTTTCATCTTTCAATCATTGAGAGGGGAGCGTGGGGCTTTGCTGCTTTGCAGCCTGTTTAAGTGGCCGCTTCATTGTAGTGGCCTAAAGAGGACAGTGGCCTGTGGTCATTAAGGTGCCACTAAAAGAAAAGTGATAAGACAATTATTCATGACACTTTAACAATGGATGCATCATGCGTCCACATGCAGATTTGTTTGCAGTTGGTTTAACTTGGAAACAAGAAAAGTGCTCAGTCTTACTTTTTTAGAAGGAAATAGGGTAACACAACACTAAACAAAGTGTCGTTGTCTTGAGATAATGACATAAAACGTCAAGATCTCGAGAAATGGTGTTTTTAAAAAAAAATATTAACTGATGGCATCTTCTATAGTATAAATGTCATTTGAAATTTAGAACGCAACCTAATTGTTCCAGAAAGATGAGCCAAGGTAGACGATAAATTGGCTTCACTGTTTTGGTTGAACTTGGAAGAGCAAGGAAGGGTATTAATTTAGGTAGCCGCCGAAGCAATCATCTCCCAATGACATTGACTCTTAGCGGTTATGAGTGTTCTCTACTAGTGATTTTATGAACGTTCGTTCATTTTGACATGCATATTTCAGTATGTACTGTATAGTATTTAATCTATGTAAGGAGTGCTGAAGTATCACCTAATTTGGTGACATCAGGTGACATCACAGCAGCTTTTTGAACTTGATAACTTAAAGGCCAATAAACTTAGACCAATGGAAAACAGATAACCTTACACAAATGGAATCTGCAGTAACGACTGTCTCACTTCATAACTTTGCCAATAATGTGTCCATAGTTTAGTCATATTTCTATGAGCTTAAAATAGCTTCATTAAGAAAAGCAAAATGCTGATCAACTACAATAAAATATAATACATAATGGAAATGTACTGTTGCAATAACATTGATAAATGTAAATGTATTGTTAATTGTAATTTCCCAGTACATCCAGCTGGTGACCCAAGTGAAAGGTTCTTAGCCATCTACGATGATGATAAGATGATTTGTAAGAGGGATCCTACAAACTACTTAGGCTTACGATGCTTTTGGCAAACGGGGCCAATTATTTGAATCTTCTATCTCTCTGTGGTGTTGAGTGTTCCGTGTTGACATTGGAGTCGAAAATTCTTATTTTTGTTTGTTAACACTCCAGAGCTCCAGATGGTTTTGAGCTGTAAAAGGCATATTCTTGCTTTGACATACATCTACATCTGTACTGCTCTGCTTGTTAAAGACACTCCAAGTCCGTACATTTACATTTAGTCATTTAGCAGACGCTTTTATCCAAAGCGACTTACATATGTGCGACTTACAATGTATACACATTTTACATTTACACTGATGGCACACTGCACATCAGGAGCAATTAGGGGTTCAGTGTCTTGCTCAAGGACGCTTCGACAGGGAAATGAACTAGCAACCTTCTGATTACAAAACGACTTCTCTACCACTGTACCACTGTCGCCCCGTAAAGGACTCTATGTCTCTGAGCCTTGTTGCCTTCAAGTGTGACTGGTTCAGTCAGCACTGGTTGCATTCATCCTCGTGATCTTAGTCTTCCCCTTGTGGATGGTAAGTCCTACTTGTGAAGAGGTAGCTGCCAGTGTGGTGGTCCTGTCCTGCATATGATAGTGCCAGTGTGACAAGTAGTCATGTGCCAGGTCATCTGCAAAAGTCTAGTGTCATCCAGCTGTGTCCAGCTGTGTCTGCAGACGCTTTTGTCCAAAGCGACAGTCAAGCTAAGAGCAATAAAAACCTGGTGTAACAATAAATATTCAATATGGTGTAACAATAAATGTTCACTGGATTCCTTTCTTCCTTCAGCGGTTGTCCTCTTTACCCAGTCAATGACCAGTAGAATCAAGAATGGAGACAGTAGGAGTCCTTGTCTTCATCTCAAACTGGCCTCTATCTTGCTCAGTATAAGAGGTTGCCATACATGCTACATATTCAGGGAAGATATTTAAGCCTATGTAGAAGATGTGACTTTTGAATTTTAAGAAGAATTATGTCATCATTTTTACATACCAGACAGGAACAGGTTATCAGAATGTCTCCTTCGCCGTCAGTTCCACCCCAGATGTCCTGTTCCGTCTGTCTTCTGGGACTAGGCTTCTTCTTGGGGGTGCATTCTGCATTTAGCAAATTGGGTGAGTAAGAAAAATTAAGAGATTATGTTGCTTTTGGGGAAGGTGATAAAGACAAACAGAGTGAGACAAAGAAACAAAGAAATGTAGGAAGATAGATAGAAAGAGGGAGAGAAAGAGAATGAGTGAAAGAGAGAGAGGTTATACAGATTTTAGACACAATGAAGTTAAGAAAGAGATTGAAGAACAGTTGAAGTTGAGTGTGATAAAAAAAATCAAGGAATTTAGAAAGATAGATAGAAAGAAAGGAAGGAAGAGTGAGTGTTTCTTCTCTTTCCCTCTCCAGTGAATTGTTCAGTTCACTCAAAGCCCATTGTTAGCGCCCATACCATGCTGCACCAGAGTTAAAGTCCCAACCACTCACTCTCACTCGCACATGGAACACTTTATTAAACGTGCCTCAAGAAATTAAGGGACAGTTCATGAAAACGTCTGTAATGATTCAGATAGACTAAGGCCTTCTCTCTGTTATTGGTAGGGTAATGGCACCATCTCCTACTGCAGTTCAGTTTCATACCAAACTTAAAGTCTCCAAAAACTCCAAAAACCTGTTTTTGCTTCGTCATTGTGGAGTATTATGTGTAGATTGAGAAAAACGTTCCGTATGCACTGTATCAACAACCTTTTACGAGTACATCATATCTCTGAAGAGCTACAGAAAGGATGGGTTGATTTCCCTTGAATATCTACAAAAACTAAAATGCAGCTACAATTGCAATTCCAAATGAGGCAGATAGAGGAATGGAGGACTGGAGCATTCGATACTCAACTGAACAGGACAGTTCCTTGGAATACATTAAGGGATTGTCATTGTTCTATACATACCTATTCACACACAGTGTTCACAGAATCACCCAGAATGGTTTTACTCATCATGGTCACATTCAATTGATTATAAACCATTGAATGTGACCATGATAAAAAGCAAATGTTTGAGCAGATATGTGGACACATGAGCAAAAACCATTCTGGGTGATTCTGTGAACACTGTCAATCAATCAATCAATCAATCAATTCAATCTTATATAGCGCTTCTCTATATACCCGAAGTCGCTTTACAGAGTCCAGAGTCCAGTTGTCATTCATACACAGTCATACCGGTGGTGGTAAGCTACCTCAGTAGCCACAGCTGCCCTGGGGCAGACTGACAGAAGCGTGGCTGCCAATCAGCGCCAACGGCCCCTCCGACCACCACCAACATTCATTCATATTCATACGATGCAATGCATGTCTTTATGATGGTGACTGTGTGTGAATAGGTATGTGTATGAATATCTGTTTGTTTGCATATGCTATGAATAAAAGGTGTTTTTCGAGTTTTTGAAGTCTCCCATCTCGCATTCCAGTGTTTTCCGCAGTGCCCGAGGACAGCATCGGTGTGTTAAACGGGCCCCTGATGCTGCACTGTGCCGCGTATGATTTAGGCCTCCAAGAAGCGCTGCCTGTTGCCTGGGAGAAGGACTTCGGGAGTGGAACTCCAGTCGCTCTTAGTTCAAAGATGCATCAGATGCCCAATGGATCTCTACTCTTCGCCCAGCTTCAGGAGGAAGACCTGGGAACGTATACATGTAGTGCCAGGACAGGCTTGAACAACATCAAGACCACGGTCAGCATCTACAAGGCTGGTATGTATTGAGATGAGATGATTTTTTTTGGGTGAAAAGAGTACAAAAAAACGCTACCTTTTTAACATTCTGCAAAAAAACCTTAAGATGTGTTTTTTATGCAGATATAGGAGAGGTTTTCTTCAGTCCACTTTCTCAGACGGTGCACGAGGGTCAGATGGTGTTTCTTCAGTGTGTGTCTGGAGACAGTTCACCTACTGCTCACATCTCCTGGCTGAAGGATGGACGGACACTCAACAGAGGAACTCAGATTCAGGTTCAAACGCTTATGATGGCATATGGTAGTTTAGAGACCTTAATATAGTATACAGTTTCATACGGGTGTCAGAGCCAGCAGTTACATAGCTGTGCGGCGAGTGAAAACCTGGGTTATGTGGCTGAGTCTCACCGAGGCATGGCCACCCCATCCTATCAAGTGGAGGGACCTTATAAGGCTGTGTGCAATGCCACCTCTTCAGCTTTTTCTGTTGAGGGAGCGAATCCCCAGTGAGGACCATGGTGAGGTTGTACAGTTTCTGGTTGTCTTATATGGGGAACTGTGACCATGGATCTATCTCTATATAGGGGACTGTGATCTTGGATCTAACTCTATATAGGGGACTGTGATCATGGATCTAACTCTATATAGGAAACTATAATCATGTATGAAATTCTCTTTGATGATTCTATGGGACACTATACCAATACTTGCATTAGCCACACTAGAGTCAAAGAACAGCAGAATGGACCGGTGACGGGCATAATAATAACGTCCAACATTATGACAAAGACAGCAACTGAGGGTAAGTTTAGAAAACCCTGAGGCAAAGTTCAAAGTTCAAACAAGATAACATTAAGAACTCCAATCAGTAAATAAGCTTACAACAAAGTCTAGGGTTCATTTGAGTTGCTTGGCCAAAGTGTCCAATCTGACTGTGTGCAGATAAACATAGTAGTCAGTAGCTATGAGTGGATGAATGAGCAAGGGGGCATCAACCTTCAAGGCCCTGGGCCAACCCAAGTGATGCCTCTAAGCGATGAAGAGCCCTAACGTGGAGCTCAAGCTTCGTTGCTCCTGGATGGTTCAAAATTAGGAAATAAGTCCAAAACAGGGAAGGGTAGTATCCAACCAAGGGTCTGAAACATAGCTATAATGATTAGACTCAAAACAGTCAGGGTACAAGCCAACCAGCCTTCCATGACCTCGTCTAAGCCTCCACCATTATTCCTGCTCCACGGCCTTTTCTAGCTAGCCCAACAAGCCCCCTTATGGATGAGAACTGTTGAAGGTGAGCTGTTAAACAGTGCAACACACCCCAACAACTAGCTGACTGACATAGCCTGTAACATGTCCGTGCATTTAAACAAGGCCAGAACAACCAACAGCATGTTTTGTGTGAAAGAAGTAGTGATTCAAAGGGGGGACTTGTGAGCATAGTTCCTGGACCAGAGGAGGAAGTCATGTACCAGGCTGAAAATGACAAGGGAGAACCTCATTCAATGACACCTGATCAAAACGTGTGGGCCCTGTACACCAGGTCTGAAATATTTATTATTTCAAAGTCAGGATCGCTGCATACAGCTCTCGATTTGCTGAGCAGGTTGACTCTCTTACAGAGCGTGAACATGGAAATGTCAGCTGCAAAAACACTCATTGCTCGCTCTCCGATGGGTCAACGCAGGTTGGACATCTTACTGTATGTTGCTATGCCAGAGTTCATTACACCACTGAAATGAGGTGGGCTCATCACAAACAGTAGTAAATTACCCTTGTCCACATAATGGAGAATGATACAAATATGGTTTGCTGTTTTGGTTGAAGGAATCCTTTTTTGCCCTTATGCAGGGCCAATATGGCGGTGGGAATGAAAGGAAGACCTCGGCCACACTCCAAATAGAACGCGTCTCAGAGGAGGACGAGGGAGTCTATGTCTGTGTTACTCATAATTCTCTTCTGAACATCAGCAAAGAAAGTAACATGGCAACTTTAAATGTGTCTGGTGAGTGCTATCTAACAGTTTCTATGTCCCTGAAGCAGTATCTCTCATGAAGATGTAGAAATGCACTGATATACTCTAGTCTATATGATGAAAATCATGTACAGTAATTGCTTGAGTGGCCTATAACTGTAGCCCTTAGACCCGACCTCTCCTGATTTATATCAGAAACATGGTAGACAGGAGTGTGTCAGAAATAACGTAGAATAACACTATTTGTTTCCAATCCAAAATTTGGCAGCTTATGTGGTTAAATGAGCACACCCTGTAGGCTAACCCTGCTAAATGTATCCTATTTAGGATTGTCTTATATTTGTTAGGAAAGTCAGAGCAGGAGAGCTATTTTTATTGTTCCAATTTTGGCTCTGGTCACTCTACAAATATTGCACCATATAAAATGCAAGTTTGCAATATTACATGACTGAACCACAGATACCCATGGTGGCCACGGGTAAGGACTACTGTGGAGAATGAGCCCGGGAACCACTGCGGGATAGGGTACATTACGGGATAGGGTATATTATGGGATAGGGTATATTATGGGTATATTACTGGATATGGTATATTATGGGTATATTATGGGATAGGGTATATTATGGGATAGGGCATATTATGGGATAGGGCATATTATGGGATAGGGTATATTATGGGATAGGGTATATTATGGGATAGGGTATATCGCCTGGGTGGAGGTCTGCACCTTCCGAGTGCCTCTCATGTATTGTTTGAATAGCAGAAACAAGGATTTCACTTATTTGCACATTATTGGTTGTTGAAATGTCATGTTCACTTGTATGTGAAACTGAATGGTGTATCTTATTCCATAGACTCTGATATTGGTTTGGAGATTGTACGCGGACCTGAGAACATCACTGTTGCTACAGAGACTGAAGCTGTGCTCCATTGCTCTGTGCGGGGATTCCCAGATCCCGTTGTACGCTGGTTTAAAGATGGCAAGTCTGTGGGTAATAACTCTCGCCAAAGTCTTCATCACAATGGACAGCTCCTTATTATAAGGTCAGTGAAATTGTTTTGCTGTTGATAGGTGAAAATTCACCCTAGTTACCTCAGGACTCCGGAGCTGCATATAAGTATATTTATTAGACAAACAACAACAACAATTGCAATCGGGCTCACGCCCAGCACAAGGCTGAAAGTGAAGCAATATTAAACACATCACACAAGGTTTAAATAGACAGAAGTTAAGCGTTCAGCAGGGATAACCACGTGGTGGATTTCTGACGTCCGAGGCAAGGATGGAAGTTTTGCAAGGTCGGAAAGAAGCACAGTTCGACCCTTCTTATCACCTCTGGTCTAAACATGCTCTTGTACATATGCAGACTAAGTGGCACCTAATATTCTAAGTTACACACACGCAGAAACACAGAAATGTTCCTGCTTACATAAGTACACGATTCATATAAGGTCATTAATAATACAAGGCACTTGATTATTATATTCTTAAGTCATTAACAGCGTTTGGAAATTATCTCCATCAGCTGTCAGTGAATTTGACCAGAATGCCTGAATGCCACCAATTCTTCTTCCAGTCAAATGTTTCAGGCCATGCAGGGTCAGAGGTCAAGCTCTAGAGGTCAGAGGTCACCTGCCCAAGGGTCAGATTAAAGCTCTAGAGGTCACCTGCCCAAGGCTCAGATTAAATCTCTAGAGGTCAGAGGTCACCTGCCCAAGGGTCAGATTAAAGCTCTAGAGGTCACCTGCCCAAGGGTCAGATTAAAGCTCTAGAGGTCAGAGGTCACCTGCCCAAGGCTCAGATTAAAGCTCTAGAGGTCACCTGCCCAAGGCTCAGATTAAAGCTCTAGAGGTCAGAGGTCACCTGCCCAAGGGTCAGATTAAAGCTCTAGAGGTCAGAGTTCACCTGCCCAAGGGTCAGATTAAAGCTCTAGAGGTCACCTGCCCAAGGCTGAGATTAAAGCTCTAGAGGTCAGAGGTCACCTGCCCAAGGTTCAGATTAAAGCTCTAGAGGTCACCTGCCCAAGGCTCAGATTAAAGCTCTAGAGGTCAGAGGTCACCTGCCCAAGGGTCAGATTAAAGCTCTAGAGGTCACCTGCCCAAGGGTCAGATTAGGACTCTTCTTTCGTCAACATATATGGTGACAAATTCATTGTAGGACTTAAATACGACTCGCAAAACAAATCAAGTCAAGTCAACGAGTCAAATCACATAGATGAACTTTTGGCTTTTGGGTTGTGTTTCTTTACACCCACATGCGTTACTGCAGTTATGCTAGTGCCATTTAGATCATGTACTCATATGGGTTGGTTCAAGGATCATTTTTTGACAGCAGTTGTAAACAGACAGTTGTAAACAGTGAACCTGACAAACCTAAATTATTTCTCAATGTTAAAGGTTACTTTATTTATGTATTTTTGATGGGGAAATTAAGCCCACTCCACAATTTTTGCTAATTTTAAACTAATTGGAGCCAGTAATCCTTATCTTCCTCAGGTTCGCTCCTTGCTTGCTTGCTGTTTTAACTTTGCTTGCTTGGTGTCAATTGAATGGCTGTATAATGCTGGTTCAGTGGGCACAATATTATATATATATATAGTTGGTAGTTGGTTAGTTGTATTATATATACCACCACTCTTACCTGCTGCACACCTAATGTTTTTTAATGATCATAACTTTAAACTACTAAGGAACATTTGTTTGGTTGGGCTACAGAATATTTTTGGAGAGCCAAACCTCCCCTTAAACAGGCCTAATAACACGGATGAGAAAAGACTCTTATTCTGACATAAATGGTGTGTACTGCACTACTGCTCTTGCTTCCTGCTTCTACAGTGTACCCACATTCCATTGATGTTTAGGGAATTTGTTGCAAGTGCTTTAAAGGAGGTAGCAAAGTGACATATTTCCTCCAGCAGTTTTTTTCCATCTTGAAACATGTTGTAATATTGTTGACTTTGAGAGTGTTGAACATTTTACTTGTATATGTCTTCCTCAGAAACGTGTTGGAGAAAGATGAGGGATTCTATCATTGTGAGGTAGAAAATGATAAGGACCTGGTGATATCCAACCCAGCCTATCTCCTTCCAGCAGGTTTGGGCAAAATACGTTCACTATGACACCTCCAAATCACTTGACCCAGCAATAAAGGGCATTACTCACGCAATCTCTTATTCACTTTAGTCTATGCCACCGCACTTTGTTCTACTCTTAATGTATATATATATATATATATATTTTTGGGCTGTTCCTACTGTTTTTGGATAGTTGTAGTATTGTTGTGTTATATGTTGTTGTTGTGTTATATGTTGTCCCTCGTCACACCAACAGGAGAAGCACTCAAAATTTCGTTGTATAAATACAATGACAATAAAGGCTTTTCTATTTTCTATTCTATTACTGCATAATGTCTTGGAAAAGATGGGTATAAACATGTTTCATGTCAATGTGTATTTGTGCAGTGATGGAATGGACCTTTCTGAGAGAGCCAGCTAATATTACTGCCTTCATGTCAATGTGTATTTGTGCAGTGAGAGAGTGAACCCTAATGTTACTGCCTTCATGTCAATGTGTATTTGTGCAGTGATGGACTGGACCCTAATGTTACTGCCTTCATGTCAATGTGTATTTGTGCAGTGATGGACTGGACCCTAATGTTACTGCCTTCATGTCAATGTGTATTTGTGCAGTGATGGACTGGACCCTAATGTTACTGCCTTCATGTCAATGTGTATTTGTGCAGTAATGGAGCGAACCCTAATGTTACTGCCTTCATGTCAATGTGTATTTGTGCAGTGATGGAGTGGGCCCTAATGTTACTGCCTTCATGTCAATGTGTATTTGTGCAGTGATGGGGTGGGCCTTTCTGAGAGAGCCAGCTAATGTCACGGTGAGGAGGGGAGACGATGCCGTTCTGGTCTGCAGGCCTCCGGCAAGCAGGCCTTCTGCTACAGTGAACTGGTTCAAAAATAATAGGCTTCTTAGTCCGGCATCACGTGTCAATACTGAGCCGAACGGGGATCTCTCCTTCCAAAGGTATAAATCACATTAGTCTGCACAGTAATGTCAACTGTCTATACTAACCTCTTACACAGGTATTAATCATATCAGTATGCACAGTAATGTCAACTGTCTATACTCACCTCTTCCAAATCACATATTATACATTTGTTCAATGTCATAATGTTTTACCCATTTGATGTTGTTCATACACTCTTCCACAATGACCTTGTGAACTAAATGACGTCTAACATCAGTAACTCTTCCTTTGTAGCGTGAAGGATTCAGACAGAGGGATGTACTTCTGTAGAGCCACCAATACTCACCTCCCTAGGGACCTCACATCCAGAAAGGTTTATCTAGAAGTGTTAGGTACGTTTTTACCTATTTTTGTGCTTTTATGCTTTCTTTTAAAACTGTGTAAAATCATTAAGCAGTGTGCTGTGCAATAGTAAAAGTACTCTACAGCATGTAACTGCAGCTAAATTATAGATGTAGATAGATTATTTGCCTCCTTTGGCCGTTCCAGATTTTCCATTTCCAATTTTCTAAGGGCAATTATGTGTGTTTTATTACAATGAGACATTTAAACTCTTTTGAATACTCCCCTTTCCTATTGTACTGTTTCCCACCTTTGCGACACTGTAGATTGCCATTTCTGTTCTGTTTGTGGTTTCAAACTACTCAATTCAATTTTATTTATATAGCGCCATAACAATACAATTGTCTCTAGGCGCTTTACAGAGCCCAGAGCCTGAACCCCCTTAGTGCAAGGTGTTTCTATAAATGTCTTTTGCTTGAAATGCTTTTGTGAACACACATCCTTATATATGTCTGTAAGGCAGTCTCATTGAACAGGCTAGGCAGCTTCATAGATACAGTAGCTCTGAATGACCAGCTGCAGTAATGAATACCTTTTCTATGATCCTGAAGCATGCTGACTTTACCTTCATCGGTCTCTAATTTTATTGACAGGCAATTGGCAATGAGCAGAGCAGCGAGCAGAGTCTGTCGTGCATGAACTAAAGATCCTTAGCATAAACATGGATGGGTCAGTGTAATGCTCCCACTTACAACACGATAGCTTTAATTAATGCGGACCTCGGAGCTCATTGCTTGTTGCTTCGCTCGTTGCCTGTCAATGAAATTAGGGCCCATGAAAACTATATTTGAAATCAAAATGGCCTCTTGGACTTTCCCCTCTTTTACTAACTAAAATTGTATTAGGAACTAAAAATCCAACATAGTCTAGTGGCTTTAAAACTGCAGTCCTCGATTACAATCTATTCTTTTTTTTTATCGAATACAGCTAAATTCTTCTTACAGCCAACTAGCTGTCTGTCCTGTGTGTGTGTGTGTGTGTGTGTGTGTGTGTGTGCGGTCATACAAACTCCAGTGTCCATGCACAGTCCTGGCTCTGAAAATGGGAAACAAAGTGGCTTGGATTGAGCCATACACTTCAGTAGCCAATCAACAGATTACTTCAGGGTCATGGAAGGGACGGGTAGAATTTGATTGGCTGTTAAGAGCAACCTTTCACCAGAATCGAAGACTGCACTTTTAAGTAATCAAGAAACGTGAAAGAGATGAGCAAACCCAGTTGCCAGTTACCTTTGTGTGTGTGGATCACAGACTGACGGACAGAGGTGTCCATAGTTGCCAGGGAAGGTGGAAGTTAGGAAAAAAGTTAGTGAAAGGTGATCATAGAAACATATGGATTTGTCTGATGTGTGTGATATATGTATATGTGCTATGTACTGTATATATGTGATGGGAGACTGGGAATGTCTTGTGTTTATGTATCTGTGTGTGTATCTGTACGTTGTGGTGTGGTTATCTGGTTTCTATTACAGATGTATGGGCTGTGAGAACAAACTTCTATCTTCCTAGATTTCTATCTTTTATTTTGTCACAGTCCCTCTGTATTAACATAGTGATCTGTTTGTATAGAATGCAGCCATTCCATAGTCCAGGCATACGTGTAACCTGCAAACGTTTCCTGCTTTTGTAGCGCCTCCATCTGTATCTGTCTGGCCATCGATGTTGACCGCTCCCATCGGGGCGGAGGTGGTCATACGGTGTCGGGTGTCAGGACATCCCGCCCCGCTTATTGTGTGGTCCAAACAGGGGCGTTCAGTCATGACCGGTGGAAAGATCACTATGGGGTGAGTTACAGGGGCGACAGTGGTACAGGGGTAGAGAAGTCGTTTAGTAATCAGAAGGTTGCTAGTTCGATTCCCTGTCGAAGCGTCCTTGAGCAAGACACTGAACCCATAATTGCTCCTGATGTGCAGTGTGCCATCAGTGTAAATGTAAAATGTGTATACATTGTAAGTTGCACATATGTAAGTCGCTTTGGATAAAAGCGTCTGCTAAATGACTAAATGTAAAAATGTAAATGTACAGTGGAGGAATGTGATACCAGTATGACACATAACATATAAAGTCATAAAGTGAAATGGAAAAACATTTACATGGAGTTAGCAAAGATACTGTAGGAGGTATCAGTTTAACTCGCCAGACAACTGCAAGCGTGATTACTTCTGTGTTCTGAACACCACCAGTGATTCCAGTGTCACCACTTTATCCTCATGTCCAGAGTGAGAAATGCCACCCTGTTCATCTCGTCTGTGAGAAGGTTTGATGAGGGCACGTACACATGCAGGGCGTTTAACACCATGGGGCAGGATGAGAGAGGGGCTACTCTGCGTGTTGCCGGTGAGTGATGTGATGTGATTGGTTGGGTTGTTAGGGTAGAGTGATGTGATTGGGTGGGTTGTTAGGGGAGAGTGATGTGATTGGTTGTTAGGGTAGAGTGATGTGATTGGATGGGGGCGTGGGGGTCAAACTAAAGAATATAAGTACAGCAGACTAGTCAATCCTTCTACCTGTTCCTCCAGGATTTCCTTTTTTTGCAATCAAAATGAAATATTTTAACAGTTTAACAGCAAACAATGATTTATTTGTTTATAAATCAAAATGTTGCATCACATTTATAGCCCCTGTTCTCATTGTAGCATAGTGGGAGGTTACGGCAAATGTATTGGGTTTAGGCTGTATGCAGCAGGGTGATGTAGTGTGTTTTCAGTCACGACGCAACCCATCTCATTCTCCTCAGTCATTCACTCAGTCAGTGACGTCTCCAGATCTCGTTCTTACAATGAGACCTGCATCCTTCCAGTCATCCATCTGGATCTGAGTCTGTCTTGAAGTCCAAACAGGGAGTAAAAACTGTATGAGAACTGTTATAGTGCTCCTCATTGGACGACACGAACGAAGCTGAGCTCCTTAGCCTATCCAATACTGTCACTGCTTTGGGCTCCAGCTCACCCCCAGTGCTGCACCATGTGGCCCTTTGAACGAGTCTATTGTACTGCTGGCCTACTGGGGCGAGCAGAGAGGACGAGAGGATGGGTTGGTGTGGCGGGATAATAATATTATATTATATTATATTATATTATTATATTATTATATAATAATATTTTCGTTCATTGTAATGTAGAGATGTTTCATTCCAATCTTTTTGTGTGCAGTGAGCCCAGTCATCATGTTCTTCCAGAAGTGCAGTGATCAGTGTGGTGGGCAGCACTGTGTCCTTGCCCTGTGGAGCCGTAGGAGATCGCCCCATCACACACACCTGGACCACCGGGGCTCAGCTCACACCCCTCTCTGGAGATCGCCCCACCATCACACACACCTGGACCACCAGGGCTCCTCTCACACCCCTCTCTGGAGATCGCCCCACCATCACACACACCTGGACCACCGGGGCTCAGCTCACACCCCTCTCTGCTTCACCACTGGGACACATAGATGGTCAGTTGGACCAGAATATCGTTTGCTTTAGGTTTAATCATTTGGAAGTAGAAAATGACAGATTTGCACAAAGTGAGACAGGTTAGGGAAACGGAATAATTGTAGTCATATTTCACATATTCAGTCAAGATTTCACATGCAGTGTCTAAACAATTTGCTGCCTTATTGTTTAAATACAGGTCTCATTATACTAGAGCATGTCACAGGCTATCCAGCGTAAGGTTTGGGGGAGTAACAACATGTTGATTAGACTGGTGCTTGCATGCATTTAACCTCCACTAATATTGTGACAACCGGAAGCAGCAGAGCATTACCTAACCATTAGTGCACATTTATTTGCCTGCCATTGTAAAGATTTAATGCAAAGGTTTTCGTAATATTACATTTCCTAATTAGAAAAAGGTGCACTTAACTGAAAAGTGTGACATGATAACTTGTAAAGGCTTGTTGGAAAAGGTTTCTGAATGATTTGTTGCTTCATTGACACCTAATATATAAATAACCATCACAACCTTATTGGCCTTAGTCCTTCATCTTCCTCTCCTCCACGTTGTCCTCCTCCTTGTCCTCCACTCTGTACTGTAACCCACCAGTGATGGTCCTGTGATGGTCCTGTGACCCTACCTGTCCTAGTGTTGAATGATCTGTACTCTAACCCACCAGTGACTCTACCTGTCCTAGTGTTGAATGATCTGTACTCTAACCCACCAGTGATGGTCCTGTGACTCTACCTGTCCTAGTGTTGAATGATATGTCAGTCCTGTGACTCTACCTGTCCTAGTGTTGAATGATATGTCAGTCCTGTGACTCTACCTGTCCTAGTGTTGAATGATCTGTACTCTAACCCACCAGTGATGGTCCTGTGACTCTACCTGTCCTAGTGTTGAATGATCTGTCAGAGTTCAACATCATCAGACAAAATATGCACATGATATTAGCTTGACAGCTGCTAAAATGGTGTAATGTGCTGAATGGTCTGAGATGGTCTACTGGGAAGCTCCTGGTAAATTCCAATGGAATGACCAATCAGTATGTGTTATTGATCCAGATAATGACCAATCAGTATGTGTTATTGATCCAGATAATGACCAATCAGTATGTGTTATTGATTCAGATAATGACCAATCAGTATGTGTTATTGATCCAGATAATGACCAATCAGTATGTGTTATTGATCCAGATAATGACCAATCAGTGTGTGTTATTGATCTCTTACTGTCCAGATAATGACCAATCAGTGTGTGTTATTGATCTGTCCAGATAATGGCACGTTACACCTGTCTGGTGTCCAGAGGGATGCAGCAGGAGAGTATCGGTGTACTGCTGAGAACCTGTCGGGGCGAGACCAGCAGAGCACCATCCTCTCCATTCATGCTGGTAGGCACACAACACCATGTGCTCTGACAACGACATGCTGCTGTGTATTTATTTCACTTATAATTCATCTAAATGATCTAATCTATTATTTTAGCGGACGAGCTTCCTCCAGAGGAAGAAAGTGTGACATTTCCTCCAGTGAGTATTGATTGTCACATTTGATTATGTACAGTGGATAGAAAAGAACATCTTTTTTTAAATAAATCATGTCAGAACTGTTTTCCACCTTTTGATGTGACATTTTAATATTTAAACATCAAAGAAACCTTTAATGGAACACATGAGATACTTAATGAGTAACCTAATAAAAATAACCAGGTTTTTTTAAGTTAAGTACATCCAAGTTCTAGTTTTTAAGCACATCCAGGTTTTAGTGTAAATTTTAAGGTCCAATATTTTGGTGAAACATGACATGGTAGGGCAAGATGTGCACAGCATTTGTGTTAGCTCTATTTACTCTCTATATCTACAGTATATTACTATCTTCAGTGCTCAACTGTGGCTACTTTTAAAAGTTTCCATTGTGGTGTGTTGAAATATCTTTTTGTCTTACAGCCCACAAATATAACTCAACAGCATACTACAGGCTTGAACCTATCAACTTTAACTCAACAGCATACTACGGGCTTGAACCTATCAACTATAACTCAACAGCATACTACGGGCTTGAACCTATCAACTATAACTCAACAGCATACTACAGGCTTGAACCTATCAACTATAACTCAACAGCATACTACAGGCTTGAACCTATCAACTATAACTCAACAGCATACTACAGGCTTGAACCTATCGACTATAACTCAACAGCATACTACGGGCTTGAATCTATCAACTGATTCGAACACAGGAAGTGGTCAGCAGTATGACAATTACACAAAGAAATCAGGTAATTGCAATTTTCAAGAGATTCAATATTTACCGATAACTCATTTTGTGTTAACCCTAGAAATAGAGATTTTTTTTTTTTAATCGGTTTATTTTTGTTTGAGAATTGAATGTAGACCATTTCCATATGGATGCATTTTTTGTTTTTATTTTCAGATGCTCTGCTGAAAGACGACTCACCAATCAATTCTGAATTTGTTCTACCTGATACTGTAACTCCCCCCATATCATTACCTAATTCAGAAACTGTTCTACCTGATACTGTAACTCCCCTCATATCATTATCTAATTCAGAAACTGTTCTACCTGATACTGTAACTCCCCTCATATCATTACCTAATTCAGCCAGTTTAGTACATAAGAAGCTTAAGCAGTACATAGGTCAACCAACAGGTGACACATCAGAGTTGTCCAATTTAATATTTCAAAATACAGAGACGACAATTCTGTCTACTCAACCCCTACAGTCTAACTTAATACAAACGCACACACCGTCTCCAAAACTTCACGTTGAGCTATCTGTAACAAATGCTCAGCGTTCCTATGGAAACACACATTTACCTACAAGCACTCCACAAAACCCCAGAACCCAAGAAGTTTCCCCAAAAAAATACTCAATTACTGAGCCTTCTTTCGTAGACGCCCAGACACCAAGCCTGTGCCTGCTTCCTGTTGACCCCCCAACCCAGACTCTGTAAGTACAGCATACTTCAGGATCACCCAAATAGATAAATAGAGTACTTTATTAATAATGAAAGTACTCTCTATCTATCTATCTATCTATCTATCTATCTATCTATCCATCTGTCTATCTATCTATCTATCTATCTATCTATCTATCTATCTATCTATCTATCAGTCATATTACAGTGTCTGGTGGAAAGCAGTCATATTCCTGTTTTCTGTCTCTTGTTTTCTTGAACAGCTCTCAGATAACAGACCCATCTCCAGCAGACTTCTCACCGGCGCCGGCGCCTTCACACCCTCTTCTGGAGAAACATGACATCCCCATCGTGGTTGGAGTCGGGGTGTCACTGGCCTTCATCTTCATCACCATGACGTTCTACTCTCTGGTCCCGAAGAACGAGCCTCCTGCAGCAACAGCTCCTACTACCAGTCGAGGAGGTTTGGAATTGCATCGTATGAATTTGAATGAATGTTGGTGGTGGTGGTCGGAGGGGCCGTAGGCGCTGATTGGCAGCCACGCTTCTGTCAGTCTGCCCCCCCAGGGCAGCAGCTGTGGCTACTGAGGTAGCTTACCACCACCACCGGTATGACTGTGTATGAATGACTGGACTGGACTCTGGACTCTGTAAAGCGACGACTTCGGGTATATAGAGAAGCGCTATATAAGATTGAATTGATTGATTGATAGATACATACCTATTTCTTTAACTGTGTCCATTTTTTGCACAGGGCATTAGGGGCATTAGAGTAGAATTTATACTCATTTTATAAATAGCTGGGTTTCCATCCAACTTTTCAATGCACATTTTGACCATTTGAATAGGAAATCCTGAGTGGAAACGCTTGAAATGCGTATAAAATCTTCTAAAGTCGAATAAGAAATGTATTTGCTGGAAGGGGGTGGAATAAATCCTAATTTATATAGGGTATAATGCGACTAAGGTTAAGCTAGCAAATAATTGTTCTGGCATTCACGTGACCGTGAGCCATCCCCACCACACATACACACACGCACACGCACACGCACACGCACAGACATAGTGATCCACACAGTGAACTAGGAGCCTAACACTAAACTACTACACACACACAGTGAACTAGTACACTAACACTAAACTACTACACACACACAGTGAACTAGTATCCTAACACTACTACACACACACAGTGAACTAGTATCCTAACACTAAACTACTACACACACACAGTGAACTAGTACACTAACACTAAACTACTACACACACACAGTGAACTAGGAGCCTAACACTACTACACAGACATGAGCCACACAGTGAACTAGTAGCATAACACTAAACTACACAGGCACAGTGAGCCACACAGTAAACTAGCCTAACACTAAACTACACAGGCACAGTGATCCGCACAGTGAACTAGCCTAACACTAAACTACTACACAGAGTGAACTAGTATCCTAACACTAAACTACTACACACACAGTGAACTAGTAGCCTAAAACTAAACTACTACACAGACACAGTGATCCACACAGTGTGAACATGGCAGTCTCTCACTCGCACTGTACAGCAGTCTAATGGACTTTATTCTAATAGTCTAATTATTATCCTATGCTATTGGGGTTGAAAATCTGAAATCTGTGAGATTCAGTCAAGTCAAGTCAAAGTCAAGTCAAAGTAGCTTTATTGTCAATTACTTTGCATGTTAAGACATACAAAGGAATCGAAATGAGACATGAGAAATGAGACATGAGACATGAGACATGAGACATG
The DNA here is from genome assembly GCF_900700415.2 of Clupea harengus. NCBI lineage: Eukaryota > Metazoa > Chordata > Actinopteri > Clupeiformes > Clupeidae > Clupea > Clupea harengus. The sequence goes on from NC_045169.1 coordinate 723,001, forward strand.
AGAAATGTAAACAACCTGAGTCTCACAAATAAAAGCAGACTTGACAGGTTTGGATCTGGTCTATAGAGTACAGAGAGGAAGAGGAAGAGGAGCCAGAGGAAGAACGACAGAGAGAGGAGAGAGTGTCTGACGCTGGCGTCATTTGACCACATCCATTGATTATTACAAAATAGAATATTCTCTTCAAAAAAATATGGTTTCTATAAGAAACGATAAGGTAGATAAATAGCTAGTAGCTGGGGATGGGCGTGAGTACGTTGCTCTATTCGGACGTCAGTATTCATTCAATTCATTCAGTGCATAGAGTAATCGCGTTAGTAATCGCGCTTTTTTAGAAGGATGCAGAGGCTTTTTTTTGGTAGGATAGAATCAAAGATTATCTCTGTTGGTCCAGTGTGTTCACGTTTAAACAAAAGAAGAGTTCTGTTTTACTGTCATATTTTCACTTGATTACAGCGGATGCTATGAGTTCATGTCATCTGTTTTTTTGTGATCGACAGATGCCTCTCTCCTCCAACGACTTTGTAATGTTCGCATAGACATTTCTGTCCCAGTCATCTGCCATTTCCCCAACCCATGGAGGGCCGGGAGCACACTAAATAAATGTAAATACGATCATTGCTAATCACCACCAATATTTCTTGAACCATTCCTGCCAGCAGCATTCCACCTTTGTTTTATGGGCAGCGCTAATATGTGACAATTGTGGGTGCCCTAATGTGAACACAATGAGATTCATTTGTCCGCCCCAATTGTGAGCAACCTGGGCTGTGACCTTTCATAGCAAAGCGCCAACCCTCCTCCTCCAACCTAGGTCAAGAGGTCCATCGAGAAGTCAAGTTGAATAACATAATCTGTCTCTGGTTGTCTCTGGTTGACTCTAAATAAACTCCATCATCGTTAAGTCTGTGTCTAGCCTGACGTCCGTGATGGCTAGACTAGCCTTTAACACAAATTTCTCTCTCCTTTCTACAGTGTCCAATCTGGGCGTTTTGGGTAAAGTACACTGTTGATTTGAACCATCTCTCACTGGACAGTCAAGGCTCTGTCCTTGGAGCCCTAATGTTTATGTGTAGTCCACCTCACTAGGGGAGATTCTCCACTCCCATGGATTATTTGACCCCTACTATCTAATGAACCCCTGCCATCTAATGACAATCTACTTGTCCTTCCCCTCAGATGACCCACATTCAATCAGTTTGAATGAAGGACTGTAAAGTTCAGCCTAATCTTTTGAACACCAAATATCCCCAGCCAATCTAGCTGTCCCCCATTATATTAACATCCAACTTTGCTCATCATTGACCTCAACTAAAGCTGCAGGAAATGTGGGTGTCATGACTGACTCCATTTTGTGTCTCTGAGCATGTGGCTGATTAGTCCCTTCAAGCATTGGTTGGCCTCAGTTGGGTTAGCTTGGCCTGTAGAACCGCCTTTGGATGTATAATGTGTGAAAATAATGAAATGTAATATGTTCTCATTTTCATATTCATCCATACACCACAGTCCAGAGGAATTTTGGCCTCCCTTCCAGACATGCAGAATGTTTGGTGACAGGAAGGACCTACGACAACAGGCAAGTGTTTACATATATCATGTCGGCTATGGACTTTTAATATTCTTCAGCTGGTGAAATCACATCCAGACAAATGTTGCTAGTCTTCATTATCAAAAATATGACCAAATTGTAGTAGCATTCGTCCCCACAAAATACATTCTGTTCACAACACCTGAAAGTGACATGGTGCCTTGTCCTGGGTCTCTAGTGTATAAAAACATTTCCATCCTTAACTTTTGCATTCCACCAAAGTGTGTCAGATTTGTTAAAAAAAACATACAGTATGAACACCACATTCTGAGCAAAGCTGCTTTAATAGTCCCATCCGCCTGAGGGCCCTGGATCTTTCATCGTTTTAATAAATTGTGTTGATGCAGGAACCTTCAACACGGGACTGATATGTAGGCTCTATTAAACCAGACCAAAAGGAATTGGTAACACTCTATTTAGATAGTCCACCCACATAGGGATTACAAAGTATTTGTAACATTTCAACAACTGATCAGTTGAAATTCAACAATTCAGCTGTTTCACTTTTGTCTGTAGATGTTTAAAAAACCTATATAATATATATACGTATATGTATATATAAAACCTGATTCTGATGTTTAATAGATTATATGTAGAGTATATTAGATTCATGAACATACAGTCGTATGAAAACGTTTGGGCACCCCTGATCATTTCCATTATTTTAATTTATAAATTGTTGGGCGTTTGGATCAGCAACTTCTTCGTCATATATATATAATACTTCATGGACACAGAAATTGTGCAAAACAGTTTGGTGTGTAAGCAGAGGGCTTCCTACAGTGGAGAGTCTTCCTTGTACCTTTGGGGCATTTGTGTTAATGCTTGCCAGCTAATCAGCCAAAACGGCACTTGGCGTATCCTGGGAAGAAATAATCAGGCATTGAATGAATCTTGGCAACCATAATCAAGAACACAGGCTATTGAAACATATCAAATCTTGAGGCAATCAAAGATGAATGCTTTTGACATAAATGTTTTGGTTTACTCAACAAATATCATCCAATCAAGTTCCGTGGCTCAAACACAAGGTGTTCCTCACATACATTCATCACTCCATGACTTTACCATTTAAGTTTCCCCTTTAACCAGTTATGTAGCACATAATGCTTAATCTTTTCCCTTTAACCAGTTATGTAGCACATAATGCTTAATCTTTTCCCTTTAACCAGTGATGTAGCACATAATGCTTAATCTTTTCCCTTTAACCAGTGATGTAGCACATAATGCTTAATCTTTTCCCTTTAACCAGTGATGTAGCACATAATGCTTAATCTTTCCCCTTTAACCAGTGATGTAGCACATAATGCTTAATCTTTTCCCTTTAACCAGTTATGTAGCACATAATGCTTAATCTTTTCCCTTTAACCAGTTATGTAGCACATAATGCTTAATCTTTTCCCTTTAACCAGTTATGTAGCACATAATGCTTAATCTTTTCCCTTTAACCAGTTATGTAGCACATAATGCTTAATCTTTTCCCTTTAACCAGTTATGTAGCACATAATGCTTAATCTTTTCCCTTTAACCAGTTATGTAGCACATAATGCTTAATCTTTTCCCTTTAACCAGTTATGTAGCACATAATGCTTCTATCTTAACCTTCTATTCAACCCTCCATTCCACCTTTTGTACATATCCAGTTTTTTTTTATGTTCCAATCTTCCCTCTTGTTTTGTTGACTCTGATTCTGAAGGGCTTTTGAAGATGATAACCTGGCTGTTATTGAGCAAAGTCCAAACGCCTCTGACACCAGAGCCGATGCCCCCACCCACGCCTCCGATGCCTCCGCCCACAGCACCACGGCCCTGATGATGATGAAGCCCATATGCACCGTCATAGATGAGGTCTCCGCCCACAAAGACTTGCCAGTCATAGTAGAAACTCACCAGAATCACCAAGAGTCAGTCTCAAAGGACCCGGTTGGTCATGAAAATAACTTAACTAATTAAAAAACAAAAAAGTCTTTTTTTAGTATTTCAGTGTTGTAGTCACTGATAAATTAGAATGTTCATGTGTACATAGTATATCACATCATTATATTTTTCATCTGTGTGATTGAAGGTGATTAGGTCACACAAGTTCCAATGTAAAGAACTTTAGCATTTAATGTGTTTGGTTACTATTGTCCTGGCACTTATTCTGCAGTACACTAACATGAACTTGATTCACTTATTGTCAGATTATGGTCAGAGAGGGAGTCAAAAGTGACAAAGCATTAATGTCTGGAAATGACAATATATATATATATATATATAAAATGTCTGCCTTTGTTTTAGGTAAAATAAAAAAACATGATAAGGAAATAGCTGAACATTGAACACCTGATGTTAAAGTGCGATACCTAGCTAAACTGCTTGAACACCTGATGTTAAAGTGTGATACCTAGCTAAACTGCTTGAACACCTGATGTTAAAGTGCGATACCTAGCTAAACTGCTTGAACACCTGATGTTAAAGTGTGATACCTAGCTAAACTGCTTGAACACCTGATGTTAAAGTGCGATACCTAGCTAAACTGCTTGAACACCTGATGTTAAAGTGTGATACCTAGCTAAACTGCTTGAACACCTGATGTTAAAGTGTGATACCTAGCTAAACTGCTTGAACACCTGATGTTAAAGTGTGATACCTAGCTAAACTGCTTGAACACCTGATGTTAAAGTGTGATACCTAGCTAAACTGCTTGCCCGTGGGAGAGATTACAGCCCAAACACTATGCCCATAACCCCCCCCCCCAGCCCCCAGCCATTCCCAGCTAGCTAAGGTTAATGTTAGCTGACTGAGCTAGCTAATTTTACCTAATCTATTTTTAAACCTAATTAAAGTAGCTTAATTTTGTAACAAAGTTGATAACATACAAAAAGGTACCACTTTATTATCATATGTTGGATGTTGCAGACATAGATATGAGGGGATCGGTGATTCCATTCCCTGCTTCAACTTCCTTCTGGGCTTTCTGAGCTCTGGTGTTCAACTTCTTTTCACAGAAGCTCAAAGATTTTTTTTGACATGGCTATTTAAAAAAAAAAAAAGAAAAAAAAAATGACTAAAAGATTACTAAACCCCCTCAGCCCTCAAGACATTCGGGTGATTTGCAGACAGTTCAATGGAAATATCTCATGGAGATTTGCAATGACTCTTAAGGCACCTGGGAGTAAAGTTGACTTGCTGAATAGCTCCCTAAACCTCTCTCTCCCTCTGGGTCTACGGAACCACCCGACTCTGACCTGCACCCTCCAACATGGGAGATGGGCATAGCAATGAGGCTAAACCCATGTGTTCACTGCCTCTTAAGATCCTTGGGGAGTTGGAGGGTTTGAGGGTTTACTCACTGCACAGCTGCCCACGATTACAATCAACCCCTAAATGTTACTCCAATTCTGGGTGTTCTGGGAGGGAAGTGGGTTAGCAAAGAGGCTAAAACCAATGGTACTAGCGCCTTTCGCTAGAACATATCTCAAGGCACTGAAGATTGAGGTTTAGTCTCTGTACCCGCTGGCCACCTTTACACAACTTTTGAGACTTTACATAGGCTAGTTTACAGGGACTCTACACACATATACAGCCTGTGTTAAACTTTTTGATTTATATCAATTTGATTTTGTTATATATAGTTTTGTTTTATTGGCCTGTGTTGGCCTGCTTTCATAGCATTTGTCTGAGTTATGTACACAAAATGGCTCTGGTGGATATGAGCCAATGTTATTTTATATACAGTATATACTGAATACTGACACTGAATAGATACCAGCAATTGTGCACAGAAGGGCTCACTGTAGCAAGTAGGACTTTACTGTATATATTTTTATTTTTTATTTATTTAATTTTTCTTTTGAATAAACACCTCGTGAAACAGTCAGTAATGAAGGCCAAGTTTAAAGCAACAGTCCTTTTCACAAATAAAAAAAATAAAAAATGACCTGCAGAGTTTATGAAAGAGAGTAAGTGTGGCCCCATTCAGTTGCTTCCCTACCTCTACGCCAAATGGATACCCTAGCAGTGGCACAGGCTGGGCTAGCACAGGCTGGGCTAGCAGTTTGGTTTGGATTAGAAGCACATGGAAGGCAGTAGTAAACTTGAAGTGGAATTGGCAGACGTATAATAATGATAAAAACATGAAAGTAAATTGGAAAAAACATTAAAATGTTTAAAATACAAAAACCAAACCAATTTAATTTAACTATTTGACCAAAACAAAATGAAAAACAAGCAGGCGGTGGAGCCTAACTTGAGTTAGCATAGTGACGATCAGTTTGGACTTGGCAGATGTCGAGCTGGAATGGCATGCGGAAAGGGTGTAACAGACTAAACTAGTAAGCTAGCTAGCCAGCTAGTAGGCTATCCAGTCACTTGTCTTTAAATCAGAACTGTAATTCCATTAATGTAAGCCTGGAACTAAATATCTAACATACCAGGAAAAGTCAAATATATTAATGCTCATCTTTAGGCTAAACCTAATTTTCTCCAATTTCTCCAATCAGCACAATGAGTGGGAAGATAGGCCTATATTTGTATATGAAAAATGCAGATATAGAGTATCATCTAGAAAGTGTTGTGATTATTGATGCATAAAAGCATAGATCAATCTTAATAATTTGTCACATTTATTCACACTATAATTAAATGGAATATTCTAGAAAGACCCCATGAACACACCAAGGTCAAATGACGGGGCAGTGCCAGGATGCTCTCTTACATCCAGTTGAGTAGAATACCAGTCTTGAGATGGCCTCTACTCTGCCCTGACACTACAGACACTCTTCCCTGTGCTCCGCCTGTTCACCCCAACATCACTCAGCCCTGTGCTCCTCCGCCTGTTCACCCCAACATCACTCTTCCCTGTGCTCCGCCTGTTCACCCCAACATCACTCTTCCCTGTGCTCCTCCGCCTGTTCACCCCAACATCACTCAGCCCTGTGCTCCGCCTGTTCACCCCAACATCACTCTTCCCTGTGCTCCGCCTGTTCACCCCAACATCACTCTTCCCTGTGCTCCTCCGCCTGTTCACCCCAGCATCACTCAGCCCTCTCACGCCTCCTCCCCTCTTCTCCTGTCACACTGGGTCTCTTTGGGCGGGACTATGGCTGTGCACTTCTTCTCCTGTCACACTGGGTCTCTTTGGGCGGGACTATGGCTGTGCACTTCTTCCCCTCAGCTGTTGTTGCTGCCTCCCATCCTTCCCCCACCAGTTCTCAGCCAGCAGCCGGGCTTCCAAATGGCCACTGAGGCACCAGAGGCAGAGCTGTAGAACGTGCACAGCCTGCATCCTGGAGCCAAAAGAACATAATAATAATAATAATAATAATAATAAAACTTTATTTATATAGCACCTTTCATGCAAAAGAATGCCTAAGTCTAATAGACGCAACTGGCACACAGCTAAAGTTTCAAACAACCTCTTGTGGGCTCTCTGTATAAGAGGACGTTGTGAGGGTACTGATTATATTTATTATTTACTTAGAACTAGCAATAGGATTCACTAAAAACAGAAACTCCAGTTCACCGGCTAATTCAAAGCTGCTTTCTCTCAGAGGCTTTTGACGTCACGTGTCACCGCTCTCTGAAGGGGTTTACATTTGTCATTGTACAGTTCTATCACACAATTTTTTTATTCTCGTTTGGTTCTATCTATTTTCGTTTTTCTAAGAGTAAACATATGGGGGTAATACTTCATGTTCGTTGTCACTGTTCGATTAGCTGTGCTTTAGAATGGTACTACTTAAACCAGAAGTTTGACGTGCAGTCACAAGTTTCACGTGCAGTTGTGCATTAAGTTGAATAGGATTGCTGTGTAAAACGAGCATCGGTCCACTGCGAAACCCTCTGGAAATCGAAATTACAATTCCAGGACTTGTACAAGAATAGTCAGTTAGTGACATAATTTATTATCAATAGGCTATCTTTAAAGGACCCATATATTAATATAATAAACAGTCAAAAATGACAGTGTTGTAATTACAGTGATTGATAATCACTGTGATAATCTGCCATATGAGCAGTTATTAGCCTACAATTAGCCTATATACAGAAAACCATGAAGGGTTCTCAAGTTTGAATCCTCAAGTTTTATGTAATAAACTGGGGTCACAATGGTGCTTGGTGTATGCGCCATGGTGAAAAAGTAGGCCTAAGTGAAGACCGTAATATACCGTAGGTATAATTCTGGAAATGACTTCACATAAATGCTCACAAAAAGTGACCACTAGAAGAGATTTCTTGAAGATACAGCAACTGAAATCAAACTAAAGCTGAGCTGTAAAACTCCAAGTGTGGATGAAACAGCAGTGAAGCCGCCTAACCTGCTCCGATACTGACCAGATTCAAACTGGGTTCAACTCTAACCTGCTCCGATACTGACCAGATTCAAACTGGGTTCAACTCTAACCTGCTCCGATACTGACCAGATTCAAACTGGGTTCAACTCTAACCTGCTCCGATACTGACCAGATTCAAACTGGGTTCAACTCTAACCTGCTCCGATACTGACCAGATTCAAACTGGGTTCAACTCTAACCTGCTCCGATACTGACCAGATTCAAACTGGGTTCAACTCTAACCTGCTCCGATACTGACCAGATTAAAACTGGGTTCAACTCGAAGGCACAGCAAAGCTAATGGGCAGGGGCCCAAACATGTTTTGGGCTCTAAGCGTAGAGGTTTATTTGTTTACGTTTACGTTGTGTATGGTACTCTATAGAGCTAGTGAGATGATGTTGAACTTAAAGGCACGGTGTGTAGTTTGAAGTGGCATCTATTGGTAAAAATGGAATACAATATTCATAATTATGTTTTCATTAGTACAGACAAACCAAAACACTGGCTCGAGATAGAGATTTTTGCATTGTTATGGCATTTGACGGCCACTGTAGGTACTCACACACGCATGTAAAGGGTATTCTGCAGGTTGCAATACAGCATCCTCACCACTAGATGCCGCTAAATACTACACACTGTACCTTTAAGACGTTTAAGTGATTTTCTTGTTCTGTATTTGTTACAAAAATGCCTTTTGCAATTTTATCGAAAAATATCAACAACAGACTGTTATTTCTGCACTGATATAAAAATACAAGCCAAAAAATACAACTGCTGTATGGCTGAATTTTCCAATAAAAAATGAATATCTTTATTTATCGATTCAGCTTCTTTTTTCCCCAGTAACCATTTCATGCAAGATTCAATGCAGAGACACTACTGGGACAATAATACACATAGGAATAATACAAAATCTACAACAAAAAAAGTTGTAACACAGTCCATAGCTTTCGTCCCATCTTGCTCTCTACAATTCACTATCAGACATCTTCTGGTGGTGACACCACTATGCCGCAAGAAGTTCCAGTTGTATTCCAGTCATGCATGCAGTGTTAAAAAAACAGCTGAAGACCTCCATGATAACCTACATACTTATAGCCATATTTACACCCTGCACTTCCTCCAATGTACTCGGGGACAGCTATCCGGCAACCGAGTCCAGCAACATTAAAGCCTGAGTTGCATTTTAGAGCCCAGACAATATGGGAGCGTAATGGAGTGATTTAAGTACAGTGATTTCTGTATTTGAGGACTTCATTGTGTGTTTGGTTAAATGCCGACATGCACAGTAAAGTGTTTCTGTGTAGAAGTGTGTGTGTATAAGTCTATGTGTGTGTGTGTGTGTGTGTGTATCAGTGTGAACGTTTTGCAGCTAGATGTGCTGTGCATCCTTTACTGCAGAAGAGACATTCCCACTATCTCCACATAAGGTTTGTGAATCATAGAAAGGTTGTGAAACACCACCATGGTGACTGAATGTCTTTCTGGAGTAATGGTGTCCTCACATCTTCTTGCTTGAAAAGGGCTTTTCTTGGAGGCGCCATAGATTTACTAGAACACTATTGCCTCACCTGTTTCATATCATGCATCACAACTGCTGTTTAAAATGGTCACATCATGAGGAGTCATACTAGTCATGGATGGGCTGTGGATATCACAATATAGGCATTGTGTTGTGTACTTAGTATGCATATGCGTATGTATATAGTATGCATCTTCTGACAATGTTCACATATGAATATGTATAGATGTAAAATTGACTGCACCTATTCATATTTAAATAATAGCTGTATTTATAATCCAAGCACTGAACGGACACAGCATACATGGCTGGTATTTAATAGCTATTTTATTATTTTGGCGCTATACAAATACAAATGAATTGAACTGTCTCAATGTACAGTCTTTGAACATTATAACATCCTGCCATCACAATGACTGCTTATGTGGCCCCAGGGTCAGTCTCCAAAGTCTCCTTCAGTTAAGGCCAACTAATTATATATTTGAAGCAAAAACGCATTATCACAGGAATAAGTAAATATTCAGTTTAATGTAAATCACCTGCACGTCTTCAGAGGACTACTCACTGAACGAAAGCTTGCTTTGATACAGCATATAAAAAAGTTCTGTAGAACTCACTGAAAGAAAGCTTGCTTTGATAGAGCATATACAAATGTTCTGTAGAACTCACTGAAAGAAAGCTTGCTTTGATATAACATATACAAATGTTCTGTCGAAGTCTGGGAGATGGTGTGCGTGTGTGGGAGGAGGGAGTATTAAGTCTCCTCCTTATGTCTGACAAACGTGTCATCATTCATATCTGCTGTTAGCTCTTCTGCCCGAGCAGATGAAGGACCAGCTCCTCGTCCTCCCCGAGGGACAGCCCCGTGTCCAGAGGACTGGACTCAGTGTCAGGCTCAACATCATGCTTGGGCCTCTTGATCCTCCGCACTGCACAGAACAAATAAGAACAGTTGGAGAAACAGGTTATAAATGCTGTCTGACTGTTACATTACATTGGGGTTCATTTCATTGGAGTTAAAGATAAAAGATGATAGTTTTTTTTATATGATTATATTCAGATAATGCATCAAGATAATTCTTCACACCTGGCTCCACGTCGTCATGGTCACTGGCGGTCCTTTTCCTCGCTTCATGGTCACTTTACGCAAGCACAAAACACCATATGTTATATAATACAAGCACAAAACACCGTATGTTATATAATACAAGCACAAAACACCATATGTTATATAATACAAGCACAAAACACCATATGTTATATAATACAAGCACAAAACACCATATGTTATATAATACAAGCACAAAACACCATATGTTATATAATACAAGCACAAAACACCATATGTTGGAATACTTGTAGGTGAACAACAAGACAGAATTTTGGAATTACTGACTTCCTGAAAACCACTCAGATGCGTTAAAGGTTCATATTTGGAAATGAATCCCAGTTTAGAATAAATTCTCTGAATTATTGAAATAAAATGACCAAGTGCTGATGGGGGTTTGGTTGGAAGTAGGCTGAAGTCTAACCCCCCACACACACACACACACTATCACCAGTAGTACTCACTGAAGTCTAACCCCCCAGACACCACCACCATCACCAGCAGAACTCACTGAAGTCTAACCCCACACACACACACACACACACTATCACCAGCAGAACTCACTGAAGTCTAACCCCCCAGACACCACCACCATCACCAGCAGAACTCACTGAAGTCTAACCCCACACACACACACACACACACACTATCACCAGCAGTACTCACTGAAGTCTAACCCCCCCCACACACACACACACACACTATCACCAGCAGTACTCACTGAAGTCTAACCCCACACACACACACACTATCACCAGCAGTACTCACTGAAGTCTAACACCACACACACACACTATCACCAGCAGTACTCACTGAAGTCTAACCCCACACACACACACACACTATCACCAGCAGTACTCACTGAAGTCTAACCCCCCAGACACACATACACACTATCACCAGCAGTACTCACCTGTCCGCACTGTCACTGTCTCGGCATCTGTCTGGGTCTGGGAGTGCACTGAAGTCAAACTCTTCATCTGCACCCGACAGATAGGCAACTGCCTCATCTTCTTCATCATCATCGTCGTCATCATCATCACCAGCATTTTGCTGTTCAGGCTTTTTCTTTTTCTGAGGAAACACACAATCAACATTATACACCTAACCATACATAAACAAACACACATCAACATTACACACATAACCACACATCAACATTACACACATAACCATACATAAAGCAAACACACATCAACATTACACACATAACCATACATAAACACACATCAACATTACACACATAAAGCAAACACACATAACCATACATAAAACACACATCAACATTAAACACATAACCATACATAAAGCAAACAAACATCAACATTACACACATAACCATACATACCCAAACATCAACATTACACACATAACCATACATAAAGCAAACAAACATCAACATTACACACATAACCATACATACCCAAACATCAACATTACACACATAACCATACATACCCAAACATCAACATTACACACATAACCATACATAAAGCAAACAAACATCAACATTACACACATAACCATACATACCCAAACATCAACATTACACACATAACCATACATAAAGCAAACACACATCAACATTACACACATCACCATACATAAAGCAAACAAACATCAACATTACACACATAACCAAACATAAACACACATCAACATTAAACACATAACCATACATAAAGCAAACACACATCAACATTACACACATAACCAAACATAAACACACATCAACATTAAACACATAACCATACATAAAGCAAACACACATCAACATTACACACATAACCATACATACCCACACATCAACATTACACACATAACCATACATAAAGCAAACACACATCAACATTACACACATCACCATACATCAAGTAAACAAACATCAACATTACACACATAAACACACATCAACATTACACACATAACCATACATAAAGTAAACAAACAGCACGCATCTAAGCCCCCTATTTCCCTCACCTCCTCCTTCTGCTTATAGGCCTCCCTCCTGGCAGCCTTGTCCTTCAGCCTCTTCTCCTGCACACAACACAAACACACACACACTTACTTACAAAGATGACTGTGGAGACACACAACACACACACACACTTACTTACTTACAAAGATGACTGTGGAGACACACAACACAAACACACTTACTTACAAAGGGGACCGTGGAGACAACACAACACACACACACTTACTTAGAAAGGGGACCGTGGAGACACACAACACACACACACTTACTTACAAAGATGACTGTGGAGACACACAACACAAACACAAACACACTTACTTACAAAGATGACTGTGGAGCAAACACACTTACTTACAAAGGGGACCGTGGAGACGAGTTATTCAGCCAATTATCAAGTTACCTTTTCAGGGTTCATTTATAGAACACTCTAATACATTGAACCTGTCCATCCATCTTATCTATAGTGTAGAATGTGTGCATGTCGCAGTTTGTCTTGGTAACAGTGTGTCCTAGTGCACATATATGTTACTCTTTGTGTGTGTGTGTGTGTGTGTGTGTGTGTGTGTGTGTGTGTGTGTGTGTGTGTGTGTGTGTGTGTGTGTGTGTTCACTAACCCGATGCTTCTCCTGGACCCTCCTGCGATACTCATTTTTGTCATACTGCTGATCCTCAAGTCTCAGCCTCTCTCTGGCTTTCTCCACGTTGATGCCAGACTCTTCCTCCAGGTCCTGTTCCTCCTGGCTGTCGGGAACAACCGGTCTCTGGATGACAGGCCACTCTTGCACCATCTACAGGGCAGTGGGACATGAGGAAGACCACATTAGAAGCACTGCTGCACATTATTAACTCTTTTACATTCACGTCACAGCCGGAAAGTATGGACTCTCAAAAATAAAATCCGGTAGTTCAACTTGCTTGTCCCCTATTAGGGGTTCTGAAAGTAACTATGAACATTATTCAATTCAATTCTATTTTATTTATATAGCGCCAAAACAATACAATTGTCTCAAGGCACTTAACAGAGCCCAGTGCCTGGACCTCCTTAGAGCAAGCACAATGGTGACAGGGGCAAGGAAAAACTCCCTGTTAATCAGGAAGGCCAGCTAACATAGCACATCTTACAATCCTCACATGTTCGTGTAGAATGTTTCTGTAGGGTGTTGCCAGGGGCGGCCCTAGCACATTTGGCGCTCTAGGCGAGCTTGACTCCTGGCGCCCCCCCCCCCCCTCCCTCAAATAAAAAATATTTTTTTCCCCCACGAAAACGGAATTGCAACTTTCAAATGCTATTTTGCCCTGTAAGACTGTATTTCTTTCACATAAACACAACAACGATCGCGACGATGAACAAACATTAATTCAAGAACAAATCACTGAGAAAATGTCAAGCCTGTGCTGGACTACGCTCCGGCCACGCCCCCTGTTCAACTGTTTATGGACACACACACACCACCACGTCATCTTCCAAATCGCCTAGAAATGATGTTTTCTTAGTCTTCTAAAAGTGAATCTAAAATGATATAACAAAAGTATGTATTATCATAATTTGTTAAATGTAGCTATTATGTAGTTATTAAGCATTTTGGTGTATTTGGACAGCCTGACATTTTTTTATTCCAAGATGCATAGCTCTTGATTAGTTGAATCATGTCTAATTAAACTGGCTAGCTCGCTCCACCAAAACTAAAGCTGTCCAAATGTGATTACTCAAATTTTTATGACGCAAAATGACGCAAATTGCAGTACAGCTGAACTTGAACTGATGTTTCGACTGAATGGCAATAACAAGGAACGTCACAAGTCACTGGCTAGCTAGCGTTAGCTAACTAGCAAGATTACATATTAAATCCATTCGCTAGTTGACAATAGTTGACAATACAACACTTGGATTTTTACCAGTATTCCTCACTTGTTGACAAGTTGCCGTGTTTGGCTTCCTTAATGGGTGTGCTATGCAACGAGTAAGATATGTGTAGTGTTGTTGCACTGGCTATTGGCTTTATATGTGCGCCCCTAATTTTAATCATGTCTTTTTTTGTATAATGTAGAATAAATGGACATATCATTTTTATATACCCGCCTAAAATTCTTAAGGAACTATGTGACAGGGAGTAGGAAAACTTTCAATGATAAGGTACATCTTTTCTTCTTAACTCCACTAAAGTGCCGGGGGCAATTCACGCATTTGTGAACGTTTTCTTATCTGGAATTCTTTCTAGGCTAGAACAGGATTTAAGGATTTACCTTTCTCCTTGGCACGTTTCTCTTCTTCTTCCTTTATTTTCTTCTTAAATTGCGCCCCGGATGGCTTTTGCCTCTTCATTATTTTGTTCTTCAAAGTTTCTTGAACACACACACTCTAACCACACGCCTCACTGTGCTAGCATGTTCTGACAACACCAAGGACGTACGTACCCCTTCCCTAATTCCCTAATTTTACCCTAATGTTAGATTTTTTTTTATGTCAAAATATTGGTTGGAGATATAGAAGGGGGCGCAAAAAAAACTCTGTCCAGCAAAACAAAACACAATTCTTGTTTTTTTTTGCTGGGCGCAGTTTTTTGCGCCCCCCTCTGAGTGGCGCCCTAGGCGACCGCCTATACCGCCTGTAGGAAAAACCGCCCCTGGGTGTTGCGTTGTCTGAATTTGTAGAATGTTTCTGTAAGGTGTTGCGTTGTCTGAATTTGTAGAATGTTTCTGTAAGGTGTTGCGCTGTCTGAATTTGTAGAATGTTTCTGTCATGTGTTGTGTTGTCTGAATTTGCAGTGCGTGTTCTAAATGCTGCATATGTTCCGTCCAATTGATGTTAGTTTTGTCTCTCTGCTATATTTTGTGTTTTCTTGAGTTACAGCGAGTCTTCAGGGCCAGTGTACAATACAGCCATAAACGTACCTCTCCATCATCTTTGAAAATGATCTTGGAGTTGACCTTGAAGTTCCTCTTCTGAGCACGTTTGGCCTCTTTAACCTTCGTGTCTTTGACTCTGCGACTCTGAGGCATCTCTAGATCACTGTCATCCTACAGAGTTCATACAGAGGTCATAGAAACACACAGACAGCACAAGGAATTCAGACAGTGAAAATAAAGAGGAATGACCATTCACAATTATTATTACTGTTCTCATTTGCACACAGACCATAATGATAAGGCATGAGTACATACGAACCTCTTCATCTTGGCTATTGTTTACATTAAATACGTCCTTTCTCTTGACTGTAAGAAGGTCCAGGTCTTTTAGATCATCCTCATCCTTGGCATCATCATCATCAGAATCGCACAGCAGGCTTTTGAGCTTGGTTGCAGGATCTGAGGGGAAAGTAGACTTTTAAAATGACAGCCACAAAGCCACTCTAGGGGTCCGTGATGATTGCTTCTCGAAAATTACTGCAAAATATTGTTTTAAAATTCAACCACGTATGAGCAAAGTGTTACATTGTAGACACATGAAGTTGGAAACATTTGGGGCCTAGCCTAGACCTGTAGGAGGGGGTATGGGGCCATCCCTTTTTTCTTAATTCTGGCATCAGGAGATCGTCCTGTGGTGGGCTATGTCGGTATGTCCAAAAACACAGAGTAGGCTAGCCTGTATTAGGCACGGCAACTTTGCTACTTTTAATTTGAAGTAATCAAAACGGTCAAACTGTCCTGCTTAGTAAGCATTGACGTGAAAAGAAACTGAAATTCAGCAGGTTTTGATTGAACAGTGAAAGCAACGGAGGACCGTGGATATTAAGTTTGGACATTCAATGGTGAATTATTATTATCGCGTTTCCTTATTCTCGTCCAGAGCTTATGTGCACAAAATAAAGGGAACGAACTCCACGACGGCAAGTCCAATATGTTCGTACAATGGGACACCTAGAAGGCCGATGGTACAGTATTAATAATTAAATCAATTCATTAATAAAATAAACAAGGCTATTTTGTTCCCCAGAAGAGAACAACATCCAGTTGATTCATCATTTAAAATCTACATTTTTGGAGAAACTCATATAAGCTGAAATTCTAAGTAATTTACACTTGATTTTGCCTAGTCATAGATCTGAGCTTGCATGTCCCAGAGGAAGTTGTGGCTATTCAGAAGGTTCATGTTTTGTAGTACTGACTGATTGTGTCCACTAGCATTTGGCAGAGTGACCACATTGATTGAAGAATTGACAGAGACCGGTCAGCTAACCATAGACAAGTATTTCCAAAGTACTCTCTGATGAGTCTTGCCTCGGTTCATTGAAGGTAAAATACAACGCTCCGTTCATCGAACATACTGCCATCTTCTATTACTGACGTACACTTACGTGGTGACAACCTGCTCAGAGTGGGGAATGAACTTAGGTATGCCTAAAACAGGTGACGGCCTTGGCCCGTAACCCCCCCCCCCCCAACACTCTTGAACTGATCTGCATGATTCACGTGGGTCATTTTTCAGGTCGGAAAATCTGGAATTCCGGATCAATCCTGAAAAATCACATCCCTACAGGCTAAAGGAACAATGAAGCCTTATTGCAATCAAACGATAAACGACTAGAAGACTGCAGAGAGATCATGTGCAGAGGAAATGAGAGATCAGAAGACTGCAAGACTGCAGAGAGATCATGTGCAGAGGAAATGAGAGATCAGAAGACTGCAGGGAGATCATGTGCAGAGGAAATGAGAGATCAGAAGATTGAAAGACTGCAGAGAGATCATGTGCAGAGGAAATGAGAGATCAGAAGACTAAACACAGACACCGAGACACAACTAACTCCTCACTGCAGGACAACAGGACAGATTTCCTCCATTACCTTCAGTTTCATCATCTTCGTCTTCGTCTTCACTCTGGTGTTCCTCTGCGCTTCCCTCTTCCACGTCATTGCTCTCTCCCTTCTCCTCCACCATCCCTTTCTTCCTGTGCTCCTTTTCCTCTTGTTCCTCGGGTCCATGTTTCTTGGCCTTGTTAAGGAAACGCACACGAGGAGCCACTGCTAATCCCAGCGATCTATGAGATACAGAATGATGGAGAAAGGGAAGAAGGAGGGAAGGAGGGAAGGAGGGAGGAAGGGAAAGAGTTGACTACTTGCTGCTGATGTAGATGAGAGAACAGTGACTCCCCGAGAGGTAGGTAGGGTGGTGTACTCACGCTGCATATTCTGCCAGTTTGATTTGGGTAACATCGAACACGTGTTTGTTCTTCATTAGGAAGACGGAGCGCAGGTAAGAGATGAAGCACTGCAGAACAGGAGGAGAGGGTGCGTAAAGGAACGACTAGTAGTAGGTTTGGCATATTTGTGCATAATAAAATGTGTGATAACACATTTACACACATGCCTGTACACACACACACACACACACACACACACACACACACACACACACACACACACACACACACACACACACACACACACACACACACACACACACACACACACACACACGGCTCTACCCACCCTTTGAGCACGCTCTTTTTGCTCCATCTCTTGGGCCAAAAAGGCTTCCAACTTCTGTTGTACTGTGACCAGCTTCTCTGGATTTATTCTGGAAACACACACACACACACACACAAAAAAAAAAAGAAAAAAAAAAAAGGTATTTGATTGTAATCAAGGTTGACGTCATTAATGTGAGCACTTAAGGGTGTTGGATATCTCTATGAGTATGCATATGAGCTCATTAATGTGAGCACGTAAGGGTGTTGGGTCTCTCTGTATGCATATGAGCTCATTAATGTGAGCACTTAAGGGTGTTGGGTATCTGTTTGAGTATGCATATGAGCTCCATACTGGATCTTGGTGATGGGAACTCTGCGGTCCTGGAGGTCAGAGGTCATGGCCTTCTCCTCAGAGGGTAGCAGCACCAGCAGTGCTTCACCCCCCTCCTGGTACCTGGGGAGAGAGGGAGGGAGGGAGGGAGGGAGGGTATTAATCTCACCCAATCCAAATCCTTCATAAGTAACATGTTGTAGATTCTAATCTTAATCCTCGTTACCTGGCTGTTCTGCCCACCCTGTGGATGTAAGTGTTGGCGTCCTCAGGGCAGTCATACTGCAGGACCCAATTCACTGCTGGGAAATCTGACAAGTGACAGGGACAAATACAAAGAGTGAGCAGAAAGGTAGAGACTGATCTCGTGGAAAGAAAAACTAAACTTAAAACTCATCAGTGTCATATTATTTCTCTTTATTATTTCACTCTCACACACACACACTCGCACTCTCTCACAAACACACACTCTCTCTCACACACACACTCTCTCTCTCACACACACACTCTCTCACACACACACACAAGGTAACATACCCAGGCCTCTTGCAGCAATATCAGTAGCAAACAGAACTGCTGACTTCTTCCCAACAAACTCATTGTAGGCCTCCATCCTCTTCATCTGCTGCTGCTTGCCATGGAGAGCCAACACAGAGATGCCCGGCCTCAAACGGCAGAATGCACGGAACAGGTACTGCACCTGAGGTAGAGAAAATATCATTAAGAAAATAGCATTAAGAACTCAAGCAGCAGCACAGTTGACACGGATACAAGCTAGCTAGCTAGCTAACTGATCTTTGGCCATATTTGGCAACGTTGTGCGGTAAAAGCGGTTCACAGGGTTTCACACCCAGATCATAAAACTATATAGTGAGGAACCATAGATGTGTTAATCTGTCCTTCATGACCCTATGCCATTAAAATGACTTTAGATTTTTGTAACAAAATCTAGTTACCTATAAAAACATACCACCAAAACCTGCATAATGAGCCTTTAACTTCTTTCTTGATGTGTGTGCGTGTGCGTGTGTATGTATGTGTGTGCGTGCGTGTATGTGTGTGTATGTGTGTGTGTGTGTGTGTGTGTGTGTGTGTGTGTGTGTGTGCGTGTGCGTGTGCGTGTGCGTGTGCGTGTATGTGTATGTATGTGGGTGTGTGTGTGCGCGTCTGCGTGTGCGTGTATTCTTGTGTATTGGGGACAGGTGTTAGTTTCCATACCTCTTTGCAGCATGCGAAGAAGACGATGATCTTCTTGGTTAGATGACTCCTGATGAAGGAGAAGAGCATATCTACCTTCTGATGGAGCTCACACACCACGTAGCTCTGCTCGAGTGTTGCAGGGGTACTGATGGGGGAATGGAGAGGAAACACTGTTACTTTAGCTCTGTACTGACCTGAAGAACAGACAAGACATAATCACAATCCTTGCTGATTAACAGGGAGATTTTCCTTGCCCCGGTTGCCATTGTGCTTGCGATTTAAATGCAAGCATCTTCTATAAATAACACAGGCTTCTAGTCAATCTGAGCATAACATCTGTTGGTATGTGCAAGAACATGGTGCTTCACGATGGATGTTAAACTCCGTACTCCATAATCAGGTAGCCAAGAGAAGAAAGTTATTATATGTTTATAGGAGCCAAAATGAGAGCCAATGACCTCTGCCAAAAAGAAGGTGGTCCAACTGTAATGGACACCTCTTCTTTATGTTGGTTACAGCTCTGTTCACTTTAAATATGTCAGTAGGAGCTGAAGCTATTAAATCATCTTCAGTAGGCATTACGGTGTATACACATTCATAATGTACATCTACCAAATGCAGGCTGTGCACAACACTTGTTGTTTCCCTTCCCCTTCTACCACACAACCCTCCCCCATCCCCCCGTTCCTATCTCCACCCGGCCGATCTCAAGCAGATGGGTCCCCCCTTATGTGCCGTGGTTCTGCTTAAAGTTCCATCCTGACTAACAGGGAGTTTTTCCTTGCCCCTGCTGCCATTGTGCTTGCACTAAGGGGGTCCAGGCTCTGGGCTCTGTAAAGCGCCTTGAGACAATTGTATTGTTATGGAGCTATATAAATAATCCATAACAATATAAATAAAATTGAATAATGAGAAGTTGAAGTTCCACACAGAGACAAAACAAAACATAAACACAAACAAAACACAAATAATAACAACAACAACAACAACTCGCACTCCCACCTGAATTTTGCCTGCTCGTGCACCCAGACGTATTCTGGCTCATTCAGACTGAGACGAGCGAGGTCCTTGACAGACTTGGTCTGTGTGGCCGAGAACAGCAGCGTCTGCCGCTGGGAGGGGAGGTGCTCCACGATGGCATTCAGCGTCTCAGAGAAACCCAGGTCCAGAATACGGTCAGCTTCATCCAACACTGGAGCAGGGAAGCACAAGACAAGGAGATGAAGAGAGAAAGGACTTCTTTGCTCTTTATCTGCATGTCAATCTTAAACCCACACAAATGCCCAACCCAAACACATACCCAACATGAGGAGGTCAGAGACATGGAAAGCCGAAGTCTGATCCATGTGCTGCAGCAAGCGTCCTGGAGTGCAGATGATGATATTGGTGCGATGAATCTTCTCCGCCTCCTCCTTCAGATCCTGCATGCCACCGACGCATCAGCAAGACAAACACACCAATGAGCAAACAATGAGTGCTGTGTAACACAGCAATATCACACAACACAGCTGGATATTTAATAGCTAATCTGTTCCCAGGGAGCACACACACACACACACTGTATGTGCTCCTTACATGTAGCTAGTGAATGAGAGAAGCAAATGAAACAGAATTCATCATTACTTATTAACGTACATGTTTGTTCCAAGCAATATGATATCGATAGACTAATACAACAAATACAAAAGACTGTATGTGAATAGTTGATATTAAAATGTATTTGTTGTCATGAACATGAACTAACATTAACTTTTAAATCAGCCAACGAATCCGTTAGAAAGACATCAGCTGATCAGATTCAACTGAAATAAAAGTTTGTGAAGTTTGAGGAGTAGTTTCATTCTCTCACCTTTCCTCCTATAATCAGCCCAGCGGAGAATTCGTGGTTTTTACCCACTTTACGCAAAAACTGGAACGTCTGGTAGGCCAATTCTCTAGTTGGGGAAATGATGAGGGCACCAAGGCCATCTAGTGCCGTCCACTGGTTTCGATACAAACACTCCAAAACCTGAGAGACCACAAACAGTATCAGTCAGTCAGTCAGTCAGTTACTAGCACACACACACACACACACACACACACACACACACACACGCCATCCTGTCTCGTTTCACTCTGGAGTGAGGCATGATTGGTTGTTACTGCCAGCAACACATTCTTTTTGTTGGCAAAGCAACATCTGTGCCATGCAATCTACAAGAATTCAGTATACATGACACGCAAACCTGGCCCTATATTTCATGTGTGATTGGATGAACATGACACGCAAACCTGGCCCTATATTTCATGTGTGATTGGATGAACATGACACGCAAACCTGACCCTATATTTCATGTGTGATTGGATGAACATGACACGCAAACCTGGCCCTATATTTCATGTGTGATTGGATGAACATGACACGCAAACCTGGCCCTATATTTCATGTGTGATTGGATGAATGGAAACATGAAGCTATTCAGCATACGAACTCTAAAGCAATAACCCAACACATGTACCATCCTCCTTGCTTTTCATAGATCCCTTCATACACAGCACAGCACACATCATCCTTTTAAGTAGCACAGACGGTCCAATTTACAACAGTCCTCCGAGGACGTGCCGTCACTTTGTAGTCCATTATGGACTTCTCTGTCAAAGCACTTACAGTCCTAACCAAAGTTTGCAAGGGCGTGGGGCTGGGCCAGACATTGCCATAGAGAGGA
Organism: Clupea harengus; assembly: GCF_900700415.2. Classification (NCBI taxonomy): domain Eukaryota; kingdom Metazoa; phylum Chordata; class Actinopteri; order Clupeiformes; family Clupeidae; genus Clupea; species Clupea harengus. Next base: position 745,157 of record NC_045169.1, read on the forward strand.
CTGATGCTACTGTCAGCCTCCAGAGTCTTTGTGATAGGAAATGCAGGTGCTTCAGCATTTCATACGAGGGCAAAAACCTCGGTTACCTTGGTACACAATTTGACCTGTATTTATCTATGTTTAGGTTATCTAAATGAAGCCACCTGTCAACAACAGACAGCGGCCAGCTGAGAAGCATGTCAACAACAGCTGTGAACAATGGGTAATCGCACTATCAAAGTCTCAGGGAATCACAGTCTCAAAGACGTGCTTAGGATAACCCCTGCAAACTCATTTGTAGAGTGAGAGTCAGCCTTATGGATCCTTCCACACTTAAAGGCTATGTGTGCACTGCGGGGCTTGAAGCAGTCATGATTTCATGCTTGAATCCAATGTTTAGATTGTCTAGTTACACCCAACACGTATCTGAACGCCTCAAGTCCAGAACTGACCCTTTAAACTGACTATAAACTGTGACACGCAAGTCAAAATGGCACTGTGGTAACTATGACCATGTTCACACACACAACCCAAAAGCATTGACATGACCAAAGGGGTTGTTTTGTGGGTTGTATTCAAGTCCTACAATGAATGTTCTAATTTATGCAGTGCTAAAGAAAGAGTCCTAATCATCCCTTGAACAGCAATTATTGATGCAACCTATCTGCAAATGGATGTGCATATATTAAATGAGTGCTCAAGAGTGACAGTAACACCTTAAATAATGAGCATTGTATGACACACTTCATATTTTAAATTCTGCAGGAGCAATTATTCTAATAAAAAAATATAGTTGAAGTTGAAATCTAAGTTATTTTTAACTACAAAATCCAAATCCACCTTGGGGTAATGAATGATCATGTCACAAATGTCTGTTGATGTGAATAGTTAAGGGAGTAGAAGATGAACAAATCTCTAATAAGCATACAGATAAAGATGAAGCATTCTTTTCAACGTTAAGGCAAAATTAGTGTATTATTTATTCGTATAAAGAAGCACCATGCAAACGTTTAGGTTTGTTCAGCGCTTGTTCACAATCATCGTTCTGAAAGGCCAGGTGATACACATTTCAAAGCTTTATAAATACCCTAACTCCTCAAACCTTGTCCCAACAATCAGGAGCCATGGCTCCTCTGAGCCGCTGCCTGCTGCCTGCTGCCTGCTGGATGACCGGTGCCCACACAGCAGCAGGCGGCCATAGGATGAAAGCAAAGCGTTTTCAGGTAGCCATTTCCTCAGTTTGTAATGTATTAAAGAAATGGGAGTTAAAAGAACAGTGTAGGTCAAGTTGAGACCAAGAAAACTTTCAGAGAGAACTACTCCCCATTTGACTACAAACGATCTTCAGGAAGATTTAGCAAGATTCTGCTGTGCAGCGATACCTGCACAAATACGACCTTCATGGAAGAGTCAGAAGAACTAGACCTTCCCTGCATCCTCACCACAAAATCCAGCGTCTGTCAGTTTGCCCGATGCATTAACTGGAGTATGTTTCTGGCATGGTACCTGGTTAGCTGAAACAGTCTTGCCTACGTCAATGTTGGTGACACACATGCAAGCAGCGTTTTATTATCTCTTCTTTAGCATCATGCTACAGTGCTATCTGCAGACAGAGTTGGGAATTCCACAGACCGTTTCCTCTGGCCAGACACTACTTCAACCTCTTAGGAAGATGAAAAATATTGAGTTTGTGTCTCCAAAATTTTGCATGCCACTGTATATGAATCATGTACGAATCGTGTACAGATATGAGACTTACAGGAATAAGGAAGGCCAGTGTTTTGCCTGAGCCCGTTTTGGCTGCCCCCAGCACATCCTTCCCCTGCAGGGCAAGGCCTACGGTCTGGCGCTGGATCTCAGTGGGCTGTCGATACTTGGCCTCCATCAGGCCTGACACGATGTGCAAGAATAAAGAGAAGTGTGTCATTTGTGTAGCATAAACACTTGAATGCTAACAACAAATATATAATGGCTCAAACGAACATTCAATTGAACAGACAGATTATTACCATCAAGTGGTACTTTGTTACATCTCAGTAATATATAATTACTTCCACATAGTACAGCTGAGGTGATTTTTCCCCTTTAAATTTACCTTTGAGGGTTTTCTTTGATAGTGGAAAATCCGCAAAGCTCACAGCATCCTTGTGGTTAATCTGTATTTGTATTACAAAGGAAAACATTAATTCAAGGCACGACATAATGGAAAAACTGAATTTTACTTCTAAATGCTATAATTAGTAACAAAAAAAATCACGTGTTCATGGATTACTTTACATCAGTTGTACAAGACCAGCACGTTACAAGCATTTGCAATAGAGTGGCCACAGGACCCTGCACAGCAACTATGATTTGTTAAATATTCCCACCTGCGGATATTTAGACACTAGTTTGTTGATATTGTCTTGTTCAGATTCCCACTCCCGTCTCTTCTTTGGAGGTGGTTTGACGCTTTTCACACGCTTTTTCGTTTTGTTGTATTTTTTTTTCCATTTCTCGAAATTACGGACCGGGTCGTTGTCATCATATTTAGTTTTCTTCTGTGTCGTTGATTTTGCTGACATTATATCTATTTTCGGTGTTGCTACACTCTCATATTATGCCAGAATTATCTGCTGTATTGATCTTCTAGAGTGCATGCATGGCACATGATACTTGTCGCAGAATGTAAGCGTCATCTCTTAGAGCGAAATCAATTTCCGGTTCCTGATCGTCAGCTGACTAGGGAGAGTTAGGTCAGACTCAAAGCAGACTTTCCAGAGTTTGTTGTGTTTGTTGAGACTGCAAATGTCAGTTTTTTTACGCCAATAATTGATTCCCGAGGTTCAAAAAATATATGAACACCATGGCGTCTTTTTTGTTTTGTGGTCCAAAGCTCGCAGCTTGTGGAATTGTCCTTAGTATTTGGGGAGTCATAATGCTGGTAAGAACTTGGATACTAAATTAATGTTTGGCATAAATGTGGATAGCGTTTTAAGTAGTGCTTACTATTACCAAAAGCGTATACATTATGCTATCTATCTGTGATTATAAAGATCCCCGTGAATAAGAGCAGTGTTTTAGTTAATATGTAATGATAGTTTGATAAGGAATGCAGAATTTGATCGATCTTCTTTTTCCTCTTTAGTCAATGCTGGGGATTTTCTTCTCTACTCACTCGGCTGTATTAATAGAGGATGTGCCTTTCCGTGAGGAGGATATGCACAATGTGTAAGTTTCCAGAGTGGAAAAATGCTCTACAAATATGTCATATGACAGCTCACATGGTGACTAAGTTACACAGGGTAGGGTGACCATATTCAGATTTTCAATAAATGACAAGGACTTTGATATGACTGTTGGTAAAACCTTTCATTATGTATCAGTAGTAAATGTTCATTAACATTAAAGGTACAGTTAAAGGTTGAACCTTTAACATCTGTGATTTTAATTCAATACACTCTTTGTCAGATTCAGCGAATTGCTCCTCATGGCCCTCCAGCTGTCTGTTAAACGTGTGTGTCTTTAATCAGAAATGTTTTTGCATTAACAATATGTTTTAATGTCAATTTGGATAAACAATAGCGGGTGTTAAAGAGGATAGAAATGTAAAATATTACATATAATTATATGTTTTAAAATGAAACACTGAATGTGCTGGGGCGTTTGTCTTGCTTCATTTAGCTTATTTTGTTGTATAATCTTTCCTTGTCTCTGAAATATTATGGGACTACTGTCACATCACCCATGAGCTGAATGGATTGCCATTAGTTAGTTTTGCCCAATGGGGTCAAAGTAAATATTTACATTTTTCTGACATTGATGGAGTCAAACCCTGTATGTATCGTTTGGTACATCATTTTGAAAGACATTTTTACTTCAAAACTATTTAGCTTCCTTTGATATTGAAGTAAATTGCTATCAACAAGAACTTGTGAAATTCCATGTAAGGCTCTGGTTGAGTTTCTTATTTAAAGCCAATGATTCATTTTGCTCTTTTCCACTCAACAGGCAGAATCCCCTGCTACCCATTTATGAATTGTATAATCAAGTGGGCTACAACTGCTTCATTGCAGCAGGCATCTATGTGTTGGTGGGCGCCCTGTCCTTTTGCCAGGTCCGGCTGAACAAACGCAAGGAGTACTTGGTGCATTAGCTCTCCTAGTGGCCACCGCACCCACCCCACCCCACCTCACCTCATACCTGCTTACTTGGACCTGATTTGACAGAGATCCTTTGGTCTGTAAATAGCAATGTATTGTTTGTTAACATTATCATTCATTGTGCCACATCACCTGATGCTCTCTGAGAATCAGTCCATAAGGAGGTATGCTTTGTGATGTATGTGTGATGTATGTGTGTGACGTATGTGATTTCTTAACATGCACAACTTAGTAGCAGAGCAGAGTCAGTGTTCCACAGCTGCTCATGTTGAAATGTGCCTTACTGTAATGAAATGCCTTATCTCTGGACCAGATGCTTGTCAACCACGCCTTGACAAAAATGATTTATTACGTGTCGTGTAATAAAATAAAAGTGAAAAACATGTCAGTTTTCAGTCCTGCCCTGATCAAAAACAGACATACTATAATTACACAGAAGGAACATTGAGAAATAAAAAATAACTCTATATTAGTATCTCCTGAAGGAAACGGTAGAACTTGCAAGGCCTGTCAAACTGTTACAGAGATTGAAAACTATAGATTGCATGATTTTATATTGAGTGAGACAGTCAGTAACAAAAAATCAGAATCAGAATCAGAATTGTTTTTAAGTAAGTTTACACCTACCAGGAATTTGTTTTGCCATATTGGTGCAGACAATAAACATAAAAACATAATAAGTACTACACATAAGAAAAACAATATATAAAATATATAAAAAAGTGAAAAATATTAAGAGATAATAAAATATTAAAAGACTACAAGTTACATTTACTGGGCCCAAACAAACCTTGAATGATGTGTGGTTATAGTTATAGGCAGCGATGAATGCCCTGAGCCTTTGAGCCTACATTTGTTTAAAGCTTCAGTATAACGGTGTACAATAGTGGTTTGACAGATGGATACAAGTAGAGAGAAGGAAAAACAGAAAGTTAATTCATTTAAAGAGAATCAAGATGTAATTTGTGACCACTGACCAGTCCTTGTCACTTGTGTTGACTTTGAAAAGTAAACTACAAATAGGAATATACTTCAATTTCATTTTCTCTTAATCTCTCAGGGTGCCAGAATGATTCTTTCGTAGTTGTGGTGAAGGGTATATACTAAAATCGAAATATATTCTAAAACTCAAAAGATCTATATGATATTTAATATTTCTCAATGTTAAAGATCAACTAGGAAAAGAGTATATATGTCATAGCCCCTTTTTTTATATTTATATTTAAGAGAGAACGGGACTGTCTAATCTGATGGCTATGTGCCTCCTCTAAATAGTGATGCTGTTCTCTATGTGGGTAGGGCAGAGGTAGAGATATGGCAGCTCCACTCCTTGGTTGTCCTCCAGGATCTTTTCCTCAATGATCTTAAGGTCCTTCTGGAACGTGTGGATGAGTTCCTTGGCTCTGGGCTCTGTGAAGTATTCTTCCACGTACTGACCCAATGGAATCTGAGGAGACAGATACGTGAATGAGAGGAGCATGACACACAAGACTGTATGCTCAGGTAAGTTGAGTTGAGTCACTGTGACATCACCCACTGCATCGGGCTGTGCACGACCGAGATGCCATGTGATGGCCATTTCCACACAGGATTGGCTGATGTCTGGCAGGGTGTCCATGATCAACCCCATGGTAACAGAATCCTTGTCTTCTGGCGGGGGACTCCGCATGGTGCATGGAGTGTTAGGAACCCAAGCACACCAGTCAAACTAGACTCAAAAAGAAACAAAGAGAGAACCAGTAGAAAACCAGATATCTTGTATATCTGCTACCATGGCTGAGGGCAAAGATAAAGGAGAACTCTGGACAAAAACAATCTAAATCCGTCCCGTATTGAGTAAGAATACTATAACCGGCAAAGGCAAAATGGCTTTGCAATGTAATCCTGTGGGGCGTTTTTACTGTTTCTACAGTCAGTAGTCTGAGAAAAAGATAAACTAATAACTGTAGAAACGGTAGAGTTGTTATTGCGGATATAGCATTTGTTTTTGAATAAATGGCCAAATCAATAACTGAGTGATGTTATGTCATGGTGTTATGAACTATCTTCAATAAGGGAAGTGCACCTACCTGGCCATTGTTGGTAGCTGCATGCTGGGCTGTGCTGGTGAAAATGATCACTGAGAGCAAAGTGACCAACTCTTTCTTACTCCTCAGCTCAGAGGACAAACCTGGAAGATGAGCATATTTATTTATTTATTTATTTATTTATTTATTTATTTTTAGCACATAAACACAAACACATAAACACAGTATCTCAGTAGTCCAAAATGCTTCTAAATGTCTGTCTCATCAAGGCTGCACAAACAGCTGGGAGGAGTGAGCAATGACATCAGCTGACCAAAGTGGGGTACATCTGCGAAGCCCTCCTCAGTCACGTCCTTGATCCAGGCCTGCACTTCTGCATCCTCCATCACATCGCTGTCATTTGGGTAGTACAAAGCAATCATCCCTGTGACATAACTTAGGATAGCAGCAAGAGAGAACACAGGATAACCAGGAGAGGGAGAAAGGAAATGATTTCATAAAGAGGGAGAGAAAGATAAATATATATTAAAACCAGAGCATTTGGCAATGTTGCACTTTTGATACGGTACATGACTTAACACACTGCCCTCAAAAAACGTAACAAAACTACTGTACTTTTGAATGGTGTCCCAGAGCATCAGGCTGTGGTCCCTGTAGAAGTATCTCCTCAGCTTGGTCACCCCGCGGTCCTCAAAGTCCCAGGGAGGCTGCAGGGAGCGGTAGGTGAGGACTTTGTACTCTCGCTGGGCCAGAACCAACAGGCCTTCCCCCCCTGTGGACACCACCTACACATGGAGCACTGGACTGGATCAATGGTGGCAAACGCTGCATCATTTGCAAAAAAATTTTTAATGTTGGTACTTGAGTGTTCACGGTGTGCAGTGATTCTGACCCACCCGCTTGAAGATCCCGTCGGCTGAGATGAGCTGGGTGCGGCCTCGGCAGTTTATCTCCAGAGTGTATCTCAAATGGGGAGTTAACAGCTGCCGGAAAACATACCGGTATGTTGATGGGCTGACTAGACAGTTGTCAGACAGACTGTATGGCAGAGTTTGACATCTGAACATCTCACCACACATCCTGGTTGATTGACACTCAACAAACAAATCAGTGATACATACAGTTCATATGTTTTTTTTCAACTGATTTTCAAATATTTGAAATAACCATATAATGTGCTTACATAAACTTTAAAAGCATTTTTTAGTTACACACAGGAAAATATGTTAAAAACCTTGTGCTATTGTTTGGGGACTTCCCACAGCGGCCGTTCCTCTGTCACATGCAAGTACTCGTACCCAACAACCTAACCTAACCAATATAACAACTGCCCAACCATAGATCCTGAGCAGCAGGATACAACAGCCGACAGCCGACAGCCGCAACACCACTGCATATTGAACCTGCGAGCCATAAAGGCCCTCCTTCACTAGCCCACAACTGCTAAACACAACAACATGACTGCCCAACCATAGAACTTTAGCAGCAAGACGTGACGACAACAAAGCTGCCTTTGAGAGCATTTCACTGGTGTTTTCAAGCAGGCCCACAACACCTCCAGAGGGCTCAACATTGGTGCCTGGCGTCCCAGACCCACCCTTCTCCATATTTATGATGGGTTAGGAGACATGCCACTACCAGACACAACAACAGATGCACCTCAAGACACACCTCGCTAATATTTCACAGACCTCAGTGGTTGTTCAGGTTAACTCAGCCATAACCACATCTATTTCAGTAGCCTTAGACAACTTCTTTAAAGCTCCTTTGAGTGACCTTCTTTGAAAGCCAAAATTCAACAGAAGTGTTGTGGTTGATTTAGCTACAAAAGCTCTAACACCCATCTCTTGTGTGTGCTTGCCAACCTCATTCCCTTGCTTCCCCTACCAGTTCTGCATACTTTTGCTTCCTCCTTTCAGAGGCTTCCTCAATCGCATCTTCAAAGGGAATTGTTAACTCAATTAAGTAGACAATGCGCTCACACTCAGAATACAACACTATTGTATTTCAGTGAATTTTGTTTCCTCCATCCACATATACAAACCTGAAGAGCTTTCCCTTTGTTCCCTGAACTGGCTGTGTCTAGTTCCCCTTGCTCCCTGAACTGGCTGTATCTAGTTATTCAGCCATGCCAAAGTCCAATTCATAGCATAATATAATCAATTCAATTCAATTTTATTTATATAGCGCCATAACAATACAATTGTCTCAAGGCGCTTTACAGAGCCCAGAGCCTTACAATGGCAGCAGGGGCACGGAAAAACTCTGTTAGACAGGAAGGAACCTTAAGCAGAACCACTGCACATAAGGGGGGACCCATCTGCTTGAGGTCAGCCGGGTGGAGATAATCAAGAGGCTTTGGAGCTTTTATTTTCAGCTAGTCACTCTGCTGTTGTTTATCTTCAGCAAGTCACTCAGCTGTTGTTTCTGGTTGTAGCTCTGCATGGGTTTGATGAGGTCATATCCGGAAAAAAAGATAAAAAATCAAGAACACAAGATTGTTGACTTGTGATGAAGCTGACGGCTTACCTTGAATAGGGGGTGGACTGCAGGAAGATGCCTCATCGTGGCAACGCAAAATACTTCCACCACCAAGTGAGTACGCAACAAGTGGGACAACACCTGGAAGATCTGAAACTCTGCATGCCGGACCCAGATCTTAGCCAACAGCCAGGCCAGGGGTGGGTCGTTGGGCAAGAAGATGGGAGTGTGCTTCCGAGGCTTCTGCTCTAGCTGTGGTACAGTGGTACAGGAGGTAGAGAAGTCGTTTAGTAAACAGAAGGTTGATAGTTCGATTCCCTGTTGAAGCGTCCTTGAGCAAGACACTGAACCCCTAATTGCTCCTGATGTGCAGTGTGCCATCAGTGTAAAATGTATACATTGTAAGTCGCACATATGTAAGTCGCTTTGGATAAAAGCGTCTGCTAAATGACTAAATGTATGTAAATGTAAGAAGAGAAAGGTCACTTTGAGGTGGTTCACACATGTTGTGGCTAAGCAGACAACAGATGCTGCCAATGTGTATCTATTGTACAAGGATTTCAGAGTTTGGTGATCTGTTGTGTGAATGAGTTGTCTTTACGGATCTTGGGCTTGTCTTTGGGAGCTGGTATTTGAGAATTGTTTGTTGTTATGATTAGGCATTTTGTTAAAGTGCTGTAATGTGCTGTTGTGTATGTGATGTAATGTCTGGAGAAGTTGGTGGGTTTTGAGTGTGAAGCAATTATGTTAGTATAGGCTCTCTACCTGGATGATATGATATATAACGCCATGGTCTACATGTAAAGGCCTAATGTTGTTATGTTTGCACTGATATTATGAGGTTGTGTTATTGGTGTGGAGTCTGACCTGGATGGCAATAGGGATGAGGTTGTGCTCAGGGTGTTCGTACAGCAGACAGAGAGGTGCAGCTATGTGCTGTTGCTGGTTCCTGATGATGTTTCTCGGGATGCCATCCATTATAGCATAATCCACCAGATACACATTACCTGCCTGTGATTGAGGGAGAGAGTTTATAAGGGATGAATGCATGACAAACTGTGAGACATGAATCTTACTACAGGTACAGACATGTTTGATGGATGTAAAAATCAATCAATATCTTGGGATAATCTGATCACCCACCCCAAACGTAAACCTGAAGACTTTGGAGACCTTCAGAATGAATATTCTTATTTACCCATTCCAGGATATGGATTCAACTAAATGTAACTTTTGACAATTTGACATTATCCCATTATGTTGATATGGCTTTATACTGTATATGATACTATTATCTAGGTACTGTATTGCTTCAACAACACCGAACAGTTGGTGTAATAATTAAAAGTGAATTTCCATTGTATTAGCCCATGAATATCTTATCTTTGGTAAATAAATACCTAAATACTACAATAGAACAAATATATATCCAAGAGATAGACAAACCTTTAATATGAATCCAACCAAATGAAAAGAATATATTTACTGAATAAGTCAATTTAATTTCTTTTCATCTTTTAGGTTCAGATACTGAGTTGCATTCATTACAAAACAATAGGTTTGCATTTGAGTGTAGTGTGTGTTTTTGATGTGGCAAACTGATGATACCTTTTCTTACTAATAAGATTGGCTACCTAGCTTTTCCATGCTTTTGAGCCCTTGCAATTGATAGGACATGTTCACAGACTATTAACCGCGGTTAATATATTGATTCTTAAAAATGTCTTCAGCCCTGCGGTTAATACTCAGGTGCGGTATAGCCTATACTATTCCGCGAAGTTAGTAATGCGCACAGTAACTCTGCCATGTAGAATGGGTCTCTCTCAGTCTTTCAGATATGAATCGCATTAATGTATCAGGTAAAAACAACATGGGATAGAACACATTTTTTCACTCACACTCAGCCCTTCTCAAACACGTTAATTCAGTGGTTGCCAGGGGATCTATTAAGGATTGGACTTTAACATTTAGTGTCCATTCCCACACCATAACACTAAATAAATGCTTAATAAATGCATGGTTTCACTGTGAGTGGGAATGAGGTAGCTCATGCTATATCAGTAGAGAATTTCACTGAAGTGTCAGCCCTCATGTAAAGCCTCCTTGGGTAAAGCCCAGTGACTCTACTAGCGCGAGTCCACTGAGCAAGGCTACAGACAAGGCAAATGTGTATAATTTGCCCTAAGAACTTAAACTCTGTTTTTGCATTTTTAAGCTATACGCTTCATCTCCATTCCTGTTATCTGCGGTAAACACAGAAAGGACTCATTCACCCATACCTTCCATCTGTCTGGGCAAGGAGGTGGGACTGGCATTCTCAATTCACAACTGTTGCCTTTAAACAAATACGCCTCTTTTGAATACCATGCTGATATGGTTATTGCTCTGGTGAAAGTCTCTGTGTTGTCATTTACCGTCCACAGGACGATTGGCTGGTTTTGTAAATGAGCTAGACACACTGTTGTCTTTCATTCCTGGACATGGCTGTCCACAACTCATCCTAGGTGATGAACATCCACTGAGACAATCCGACTCTGCAGACTTCCTGTCCCTGATATACTCATTTGACCTAAAACGGGTTTGCAGACTCACAGAGCCGGCTAAGAACTTAACCGCATTCAAAGTTGTGCCACAGAGAGCCTAATGGTCACAACTCTGCACCTCTCTGACCTTTGAACCTTTGTTTCATACGATTTACTGTATATCTCCCGAAACAGCCCTCTGTTCCACCACCTCTAGTCTCATTCCTCCAACCACCTGTCCCCAACCCACTAGTCTCATCCCTCCAACCACCTGTCCCCAACCCACTAGTCTCATTCCTCCAACCACCTGTCCCCAACCCACTAGTCTCATCCCTCCAACCACCTGTCCCCAACCCTCTGTTCTTCAGTGGTCTCCTCTGCTCGGCTCACTAGAGGTCAGTGATGCCGCAGAGTCTCTCTGCTCGACGCCGACCTCATGTCTGGATAGTCTGTGTCCTCTAACCAGCCTCACCCATGGCTGACCGATAGATAGCCAACCTATCTCAGAGCAGCTGAGAGAAAATGGTGTAAATCCATGAATCTCGCCGATCTCAAGGGTCACCAGTTGCTCCTATCTTCCATCTCATCCAGCATCAGATCAGCAGTACCTCAGACACTTCCTCCTTCGTCAACCGCCAATCGTCAACTTCCTGGTATATTTGCCTCTTTCTTTACTGAGAAGGTGGTGGCCATCAGAAGGCAATTTTCTGAACCATTCAGAGACAACCAGTCTCCCACAGTTAAAGGTGCATTACTCTCCCTGGTCAGACACAACCAGTCTCCCACAGTTAAAGATGCATTACTCTCCCTGGTCAGAGACAGTTAAGGGTGCATTACTCTCCCTGGTCAGCCCTCTCAGTGAGGGCAAGCCAAACATGTAGGAGTCCTACTATCTGCCTCTCTGCCTCCTCCGCTCAATGGCGCACCACCTTCCTCACTCAACCCTCTATCTGAGGGCAAGGCACCACAATGCCTCACATATTCCTGTCCTACTACACATCTTTCTCTGTGTCCCCCAGTCAATGGTGCATATATGACTGAAGACGTTTGGCATTGACTCAGTCATCCTCACTAACTTCTACAGATGCACGATAGAGAGCATTCTGACTGGTTGCACCACAGTGTGGTAGGGTAGCTGCACAGCCAAGGACCGCAAGGTTCTACGCAGTGTGGTCAGGTCTGCTGAGTTCATCATCGGCAGGAAGTTCCCAGCCCTGCAGGACACCTACCACACACGATGCCTCAGAAAAGCTGGTAGGATTCTGAAAGACTGCTACCATCCATCCTTCAGACTTTTTACCCCGTTGCCTTCTGGCAGGCATTACCGACGCATTCGGTCTCGCACCCGCAGACTGGAGAACAGTTTCTTTCCAAGGGCCATCAGGCTTCTAAATGGAGAGTGATACACTCTCGCCACTTTACACACTGTCACTTTCATCTACTGTTTGCACTATATACATTTGTAATATTGCACTACCTGTTACTCCCACACTTGATTTATCTTTAGGTTAGTATAGGTCTAGTAGGTGAGTATAGGTTACTATTTGTGTATATGTTTAGCATAGTGTATTGTATATTTATTTGTATATTTAGTAGGTTTAGTATATGTTATCGTAGGTGTAATTTATGTTTAGAGTACTTATATGTTATGTTATGTAATATAATGTAGAGTACTTATACGTTATGTTATGTTATATTATGTTATGTTATGGTAGGTTGTTGCACGGTGTCTTTCAGTGCCCAGTCTGACTTGAACTTCGTTCACCCCTCTCACTGAGGACAAGGTATCAAAACTGCTCACTTGTAGCCGCCCTACTACCTGTTCGTTGGACCCCCTTCCTACCAACCTCCTCCAAGCCATATCTCCCACTCTATCACATATATGGATCTGTCAGTGGCCTTTGGCATGGTGAACCAGCGCATCCTGCTATCCGTACTCTCGTGGGTCCCTGACTGCCTGCCCAAATCAAATTCATATCCCTAATGCTTGCCTACAGAGGGACTTCTGGGTCTGCCCCCATCCACTTGAACTCAACAATACAGGCGTACGCTCCTTCTTGGCCACTGCTTTCCTCCAAGGAACATCGTCTGGCATTGCCATCTCTACACACAAGGCAATCTCTGAAAGACTCATCTCTTCCAAGAGAACCTTCTTTCCTAACACCTCTAACACCCTAACGTCTAACTTGCACTAACTGTGCACTTCTTTCCCTGATCTCCTTGCATCTTGTCATATTGAATAGATTTAGTACTTAGTGATTACGCCAAGGTCTCCTAATTTACTGATGAAGTTCGTTGTTGTTCCTCACACCTCTTTGGATAAAAGTGTCTGCCACATGAGTGGATGTAAATGTGAATGATAGACTTCCCCTTTGTAACGGTTGGACTGACACAGCACTTTTATTACTTCGTGTAAGTAGAATCAGGCAGGTGGCAAATGTAATCCACTTCATGGCTTTATGGTTTATGAAGATATGTGCATAGTTTCGAGTTAATGTGTTTCAACATTGTTGACATACATCTTCACTTCCCATTAAACATAATCTAGAGGTTAGGATACACTTTGGGTACTGTAAGAAATTACAGTATATCCTGTGAGTGAACATGAGATTCATGAGCAAGCAGCTGCTGTGACCACCAAAAGTTGGTCAGCATAATATCCAAAATGGTAATCTTATCATGGTAACAAAGGAAAGGTCCCCACACTGGTATTGCAGACACCTGGGGTCAGGAAGCAAACTGAGGTGTGAGTGACTGCAACTAATTATAGTATGAGAATGGGGGTAGGCCATGGAGAACCATCTCAGTCAGAGAAAACTGATTATCATACAGAACAGCAAAAGGTTGCCAGACCTGTTTGCATTTGAAGCCTAGCTCATTTACATTAAAAGCCTATGAGGTGTCTTAAACAGTATATCTGGCTAGAGTTGGAGATGCTTGTGGGTCAGATCTGCACGCTGAATCCAGAATATGTTCCACGTGCTTCATTACTGCACTTTACTGGAATAAAGACAGATTGCTGCATCAACTTTAAAATAAACCTCCTTTTTCTCAACCACAAAATAAACTGCCCTTTTTTCTTACAGTACTCTGATGACACAGAGGTTAGGACGGGGGCAGGTTGTCTGTGAAAGCACATTAGCACTGCTAAGATATGATCCAACTTCCTGTTTGGCACTAGCATCTCTAGCACCTCCACTAGACGTGTTACTTCCTGTTTGGTTGTAGCCTTCAACTACTGATGAAAGGATAAACAACAAGCAAAACATACGGTATAAACATCTAAACAACACCAGATGACAAACAGTACCTTCAGCTCTTTCTCCAGCGTGGTATGCGGCTTCAGGAAGGCCTGCACCATGTGTCCAGAGACATGGAAGTTAGGGGGTAGCTCCTGGATCTGCTTTATCATTCGTGGATTGCTTCCATTTAAGAACTGGTACCCAAAAAACCAGTCCTCTCTCCAGTGTTCCATGGTGTACTCTGGAAACAGCACATCGAGGGGAAATACAGTCTCATGTACTGAAGGGAAAGATGGACATTACACAACTTCTGTACTCAATAAAAAGGTTAGGTTCAAAATATTGTATGAAATACCAGCTATGGGACTCCTCAGCTTCCAAAATATGCGCTTGAAGTCATCAAGGTCACTCCAAGACTTCCCAAACTTAATAGCCAGCTTCTTCAGTGACAGCTCAAGAAGCCTAGACAAGAGAATAGAGATAACGAACAAATGTGCAGGTGATTACATGAACTGGTGTCATGTCTGCCATGTTTAACAGTATAAGAACTGTGAGCAGTGTTTAAGCTGAGTCTACAGAAGGCATCTCTCACGCATAATGCAGTGATCCCTCAAAGTCACTGCGCTTCTCATTGTCAAATCGCACATCCGGTGGAAGATCCGCCTCTGATTTGGCATCGATGCATTTGGGAATCCCAGAGGCCCACATATGCCATCTGGAATGTATACAGACACACACAAACACACAACAATGTCGAAAAGAGTTAACATACACAAGAGAGTTTTTAATCTTGTTGTCAATCAGACGGATTCAAACTCTACAGGAAAGTGTTGTTTGACTGCAGAGAAACAGGTTTGGAGGGAGGAGGGAAAGACCTGTATGTCCTCTGTCTGTCCTGGAGTTCTGCCTCTCTGTGAGCTAACAGATGAGGCAAAGAGTCCTCTCCTGGCCTCTTAGCTGAAACACCAATGGATAGGTATGTGGATTTATAAAAAAGGTGTGAGGAAAAGGGTTGACAAATATCTGAACAGAGAGAAGTCACGAATGGAAGTGAAACCAAGAAAGGCTGCTAAATATAGTCAACTCTATCAGCACTGACCTCTGCCTTCACGAAGCTCCACTTTCACATCTCCCACGAGCCAGCGGTAGCAGGGAAAGGACAGCACCTCTCCACCTTCTGGGGGCTCTACTGTCACATAACGACAGAACCAGTTATCTTCTACGAAGTAACGTTGCTTCTCTAGACGCACCAGTAGCAGTTGCCCAAGTGAAGCTGCTGTCCTGACTGTGTACTGATCCACCTGGAATACAGGAGAGGAGCAACAAATCAAAACAAATCAAGCAAGGAAGAGTTAGAAGTCTGCGACTGAGGGGAATATGGTATGTAGTATACGCCCACTGATAGAACTGCTACCACATCCACTTACTACCACAAAGAAGTGTGGAGGGAGTCTACTTGGGTACTTACCGCTGCGCGGCAGAAGTCCAATCCGGGGTTATCGAGAACAGTCTTCTCACTCTCTCCTCTTTCTCCCACCAAAGTGACGTAAATGTAGTTGTTGGTCCCTGAATACTCTGAGGTACCCGTTGCCATGGTCACTTTGTAATCCATCTGCACATATAGAAACATTCTCATGGCGCGTGCACAAACAAACACACAAGATTCTCTGATACACAATGAAAAAGTGACCTCCAACAAGAACAGTATCACAATTCAACAATGTTGACAAACTGCAACATGAGCTAAAGGAGTGCCCCAAGGCAGACATGTCTGAGTTCACAGAGACCATCGTGCCGGAACAAGAGCTCACAGAGAAACGTACAGGTGTTACACACTGACCTCTGCACAGTTCATTCACAGTCAGATCCAAGCACAGACTCACAGTTTATGCAAATGTACTGAACATAAGACTTCTAATATCTACACAGAGGCATGCTCAATATATTTTGCATGAACTCACCACCATACATTCACACGCACAAGCTGTACAAAGAATACATTCTTGTTTGACTCTCCATTCCTCCTTCAATGCCTTCCTATGTTATGAAGCAAAATACACAGGTCCAATACAAAACTGTCTCAACAGTTTCATAATACTTGCCTTCTGGGTCTGTTTTTCTTCTTCCAGTTTCTCTCACGCTTAGCAAAAGGTGTGCAAAAACACTGTCTCAGGAATCTGTCGGGCTTACTTTGTTAAAGCCTTATTTCCTTTTCCCCTCTCGCTCTCCCGGGTCCTCTGCTCTCAGCCAACATGCTCCGAGTGCTGCCTCTCTCTCTCTCTCTCTCTCTCTGTCTCTCTCTCTCTCTCTCTCTCTCTCTCTCTCTCTCTCTCTGTCTGCCTGCTGTTTACACAAAACTCCCCAATCCCCTCCTTCTTGAGTGAGGAAGTGAGTGGACTCTTTGAGCCCTCTGGCTGACATCATAGTGTGAAGCTAATGTCGTTCAGCTGAAAACTAGGCAAGGCAGGTACACCATAGATTAAAAAGTAACATGCACTGACTAAATGAGAGAAGAAAAGGTAAAGTGCATTAGAAAAATAAGATTCTTAAAAGAAGTTGAAAGAGCATAAAAACTAAAAAGAATATCAAATATATTCCAAAAATAGAATAAATAAATATAGAGTTCAGAGTCTAGATTTGAAAATGGCTACAGTTGGAACATCTTTGATATCTCCCGGAAGTTGGTTCCGGTTGGTTCCAAATGAAGTTCTGATGGTAGGTATTACCAGCAGATTTGTCTCCAGTGATCTAACAGGTCCAGCAGGTCTGTAGTGCCACGTGGTGACTTTCAAACAAGCAGCAGTGCTTTGAAGTCAATCATGTGACTTAGTGGAAGCCAGTGCATGGACTTCAGTGTTCGAGTAATGTGGTCAGTTCTTTTCTCTTCTTGTTGTTGTTGTCCACCCTGCTGGAGATTAAGGCATGAATGAGTTTTTCTAAATCATGTTTTGACACAAGGCCTCTAAGTTTGGCCTGTTATGAAGATGGTAAAAAGCTGATGTACTTCTTCACTCTAAGATATTTGTATGTCAAGATGATCAGCAATTCATTTTTCCCAAATAAGATTATTTCATTTGAAGGAATCTGTAAGGCAGAATTCACTCTGAGAATCTCCAGTTTTGTGGATTAATCATTCACCTGGCCAAGGGGAGAAAAGGTAGTGGTCTCACCACAGCTTCTCAACCCGGACTGCAACCCCCATGCGTTGTTGCTATTAGGCACCCCAGAGCCTGGTCAGAGTTGAACTAATTGCCACATGCTGCATTCCTGTAGAATCAGCCTTACCCTCCCTTGTCACAGAGAGAACCTCAAGAGGTTTGGGATTTCCAAGTAATGCAAATGTATATGAATGTAACATATCCATGTTTGGTCTTGAATTGATCTTTGTGATAAGGACAGTAGTCTGATCATGGTTTCCTTGCATTCTGAAGTACCTGCTATAGCTGTGTAATTTGGTTAACCCATTGTAACCTCTGCCTGGGCATACCCAGATGACCAGGGTTGGTGGGGGGAGAATGCTATCTTAGGAGCATCAAGGAAAGTTGGTGGCCTTAAGGGATTGGCTGGTGGTACATGTCTTGACACACTTTAGTGTGTTGGGGCTGGTTTCTTTTGTCTTTGCGCTTTGCTCTCTCTTTGCTCTCTCTTTGCTCCCCTCATTCTCTCTTCTTCTTCTGCTCTTTCTGTTTGTCTCTCCTTCACTGTTTCTCTCACCCATTCATTTCAGGTTTGGTTATTCGTTTGGGTTTTATATTACATTCTGGTTGACTGACGCTTGTAACATTTAAGCTTACCGTTTATTTTATTAATAAACTGTTTATTCAATAGCCATTCATATAACTCCTTGTGTGCCATGCCATTACATTAATTAAGACCTCACAATTGGCGTATATACTGTTTGGTAATATTGTAGGTAATTTAATATGTAATGTAATATGTAAATTCAGATTAATTGGATATTCTGCAATACTTATCACTGTAATGCTTTCTAGTGTCCCATAAGGTTCAGACACGTATTAATCTTCCAGTCTGGTGTTTTCCGTTGTTGGTAACATTTTGGCTGTCCATACAAAACTTTGAGACATCCAGGTGTTAATATGGTCAGTGCATTGCCAAAGAAATACAAGGGGATCAGGTGAAGGCGATACATTTGGGTGTCAGCAGCATAGCTGTTATAACAAATCTTGTTTTTAATGACTTGTCCAAGCGGGAGCATATAAAGGTTAAATAATAAAGACCCAAGATCGCCCTCTGGGGGACACCACAGATCAAGCATGCTGGTGTTGAGGTATAGTTTCCAATGGCAACACAAAAGCTCCTGTCTTGTAAGTACAGGTGCCCTCCAGAATTATTGGCACCCTTTAGTAAAAATTTGCAAAACGAGATGTGAAAAAATCTCTTCATTGTTTATCCTCATGATCTTTCATTCAAAATATTCACAAAATCTAACCTTTAATTGAAGTAACATAATTGAAAGAAACATAAAATTCTTATCATGAAACAAATATTTTTCTCAAAAATATGTGTGCCACAATTATTAGCACCCCTTCATTTAATATTTTGTGCAGCCTCCCTTTGCCAAGATAACAGCTCTGAGTCTTCTCCTATAATGCGTGATGAGGTTGGTGAACACATGGCATGGGATCTGAGACCATTCCTCCGTACAGTATCTCTCCAGATCCTTCCGATTACGAGGTCAACGCTTGTGGACTCTCCTCTTCAGCTCATCCCACAGATTTTCTATGGGGCTTAGGTCGGGGGACTGTGTTGTCATGGCAAAACCTTTATTCTGCGGTCGGTGAACCATTTTTGCGTAGATTTTGATGTGCTTCGGATCATTGTCCTGCTGGAAGGTCCAACCACGGCCCATTTTAAGCTTCCTTTAGTTTAGCTTCCTTTAGTAGTTGATTGACAGAAGAGGCTTTTTCCCGGCAACCCTCCCAAACAACTATGTGGTGATGTAGGTGGCGTCTGATGGTAGTTTTGGAGACTTTCTGAACTAAACTAACCTCTGCAATTCTCCAGCTGTGATCCTTGGAGATTCTTTTGCCAGTCGAATCATCCTCCTTATGGTGCGTGGGGTCAATGTACACACACGTCCTCTTCCAGGCTGATTCTTAACATCTCCTATCGCTTTAAACTTCTTCTTAATTATTGCCATGGTAGTGGAAATGGGTTTTTTCAACTGTTTAGAGAATTAAGCAATATAGTACGAGTGTGAGTGGGGTAGGTAAGGGATATTCTCACGAGTGGTGTTCGGCCGTAGCCACGAGCCCGGAGTAATCTATTATGATCAACAGTGTGTGTGTATAATATATTATGATCAACAGTGTCTGTGTAGTAATATATCATGATCCACAGTGTGTGTGTGTGTAGTAATATATCATGATCCACAGTGTCCAAGGCTGCACTGAGGTCTCATAACGCCAAGACCGATGTTTCACCTGTATAGGAATTGAGGTATATGTCATTTAAAGCCCTAAAGAGAGCTGTTTCAGTGTTGTGATTGGCATGGAGATCCTGACTGAAAGTTATCCAAACATGCCATTTGACATGAAGAAAGCAGTTACTGGAAAGTATTTTCCCAATGATTTTTCCAACAAATGGTAGGTTGGATATGGGCAGAATATTGTTTAGTATGGAAGCATCTAGATTCTTTTTTGATTCTCTGATTAGGGGCTTTATAACAGCTGTTTTCAGGGACTCAGGAAATGTGCCACACAGCAATAATACATTTACATTTTTAGGCACGTTTGCTTCCAAGTGATGGAAAACAGATTTTAAAAAGTTGGTAGGCAAAGTATCTACGCAGCATGTGGAAGAGTTGAGATTCTGTACTGTTTTTTCGAGAATTTCATCATCTATCAAACTAAATTCTGACATCAGGTTGATTTCCCCTCTCTTCATTGCTGGCAATTCCAAGTGTTGAATCGTCACTAATGAGGGAATATGTTCTGCCTGACTTGGTACATTTTGCCTTACTAAACTAAATCAAAGCAAATAGCTGAATGTTTCAGCACAAAATGTACAGCCATCTTCAAATTGTAAGGGTGAATTTTGTGATTTCCCTCCAACTGCAAGTGGATTGGTAGTCCAGAATCACTGGATTGATAAACTGTCCTCAATTCCTCATTTCTAGACAATAAAAAACTGGCAACTGTTCACATTTCTTTCAGTTTTTCAGCACATTGTCAAAATGGCTGCCAATATAAGGACACATATTTAGCTGTGCAGTGTAGCATAGAGAATATGCATAGGCAGAAGTAAATCACACAGGTCTTATTTTTGTGGGTGCACAAAGTCCACTACAGTTGCAAACAGTTCTTATCACTTTGTATAAATTACTAAAGTGATATTAAGTACCACTCAAAATCTTGCCTGTCTGGGCATGACAGTGCTTCCTTTGGTGCTATTGCTATTATTGTGAAATGTGCGTCTTTGCCTTCAGCCAGTGACACACCAGGCCGACGATCGGCCATCGGTGAGTGTCTGTGGCCCTAGTTTTTTTGCGGTGTGTCCCAACTAGTCAGACCCCTGTCGCCGGCATATTGAATTGCTGGTGGAGCCCGTCGGTGAGAGAGACCACACTTGATTGGCTGTTGAGCTTAGCGTTAGTGTTTTGCCTCTGGATGATTGGACTGATAACTTCCATCAGCATGTGGAACTGAACAGGAATTATCTCCAGCGCTCGACAGAGGAAAGAGCCAAGCGAAATATCTCCAGCTCTCGACAAAGCGCAAACATGGGGTGGGTCAGTGCAATGCTCCAAACGCCACACGATCGCTTTAGTTTGTACACAACGGATTTTGCTTGTTGCCTGTCAATGAAATGAGGGCCCAATGTCTGCTATTCTAATCAAATCCACTTTCTGTTGAATTGAGCTGTCTGAACAGTGTGTGCGCTCAAAACAGGTGTGTTCGTATACAGTCCTGGTTCTGGAAATTGGAAACAAACATAGTGGCTCAGACCCGAAAACTAAAAATTCCAGCCAATCAACACGGGGCTTCATGAGCACAAGTGTGAAGGAGGCTGTGCGCAAGTGCACAGGCGAGAGATGGTATGTGCGTGAATGAAATAGTGCGCCCGCGTTTGTGTTAGACGCCAACTAGATTGGGGATGGTCACCGGGTGTGAGTGCGGGTCCGAGACAAAGGATGCCTGTTTTAGGCGCCAATTAAGCTGGGGGAAGTGCACACGATGTATGAGTGTGTGTAGGAGACAAACAGGGGGTTTCCACATACGCTTTATTCGTCCCGCTCTCAGTGGGACACATAACAGCTTAGCAAAAGTTACATCGTATTTAGAGAACAATAAATGGTGACACATTTTATAATGTGTGCATCTTTTTTTCTAGTGTGGCTACTGATGTTTGTCTTCTTTATATTTATTACCCATAGACAATCAGCCCTTCAGTACCAGCCGGTACATTGAATAACTGACTGTGTTTAAAAAGCTCTGTGGCATTAGATACGGCAATTTTTCTGACGATAAAAAGTTGTGTGTGCTTTCAGTTTTCGGTATGTAACATGTTAACAATTGACACATGTAAGATGAGCAGTAAACAAAGTAAGACAGAGGGAACCGTAACTTATTATATTTTCTTCCTTAGTCATTTTTGTAGTACAAGACATGTACTGCAGTATTGGCCTTAGACTTGAATTCATCTGACTTTTCATAAACCAAACAAAGTTAAAGTTTTATCTGGATGGATAAAAAGCTTTCTTGAAACCTGGCAGAAGTAGTATCTAACCTATCCTGTCATAGTGTCAAGCCAGAGCGTGATCCTGCACCTGCCACGCCCTCTTCGACTTCAACTCGCTCATCTGCACCGCTTCCACAATCACCGGAGTACTGATGGCCAGCACCTGTCACTCCCACACTGAAACCCCTCACTCCCTTCACTCGGTGTCTGGCCTCGTTTGACAATGGACAATCCATCGACAACAGCTTCGACGATTCCTTGCGCTACTCAGCCTCCGTGCTTGATTCCCCAGATCACGCCCGGTATTGTACCGTGTAACTTTGTTTCCGCGCACCTGCGCTTTTGTCATCTTGAGTTATACTCGTAGTTTTCTGTTCCGCGCTCCTGCGCTTAGTTTGCCAGAGTGAGACTCTTGGTTTATGTTGCCGCGCCCCTGCCCTTAGTCTGTTTCAGTTAACCCTGTTTAGAGTTGTTAGTTATAGTTAATACCACTGCTTTGAGCCTATGTACCCTTGTTTTGATACTGTCCTGTTGGTCACCCAAGTCTGCCTGTTAGTCCACCTTGTCTGTTTCCCTGTTACCCTTGTCCCCTGGCTGTATATTTAAATAAACAAACTACATCAGAACTCTACCTCTGCATCCTGAAGTCCCGTGAAACATAGTATGAGTCCCTTGTTTGTCAGTTAATGAAAGGTTCTCTGTCATCTACTCCTCATTTCTCTCCCCCCACCCCTCTAGTATGTACATTTGTATCTGAGAATCTGCATTTAGTTTTGTAGAGCTCTGTTATGTAATCATATCATACTTAGCAAGCTATTGATATGCATGGCTGTTTTCCTGTCATAGTAGAAGAACAAATACAACAGAGCTGAGGTCTGTGTGAATAACTGCATGGAAAAACACCAAATCCAGAGGTTGCTTTTTGATGATGCGTTTATTGATTAGTTATATGACAGTGAAAGTTTAAACTGAAAAAAAGAAGAAAGAAGAGTTACATCGACACCTGATGGTCTGGTCTGGCTACAGTCACAGGGGTGTGTAGAACACACAAGGGCAATGACTGCACAGGTGGCTGCCTGGTGTCAGAAACACTGGCCTTCCCCCAGTGCAGTCAGACATTGAGATCTTACAATCATGAACCACCCATGACTGATGTCTAAAAGCACTTCTGCTTCTTCTTTTATTCTGTTTTAGAAGGAAGGAAAGAATGAAATTCTAAAATCACAGATAGTCTGTGAACTCCACACGAGATGCTTTACTACTTGGCACACACAAACGGGCGAGACTGGTGGCAGGGGAGATCATTCCAAACGCCACCACCTGGAGAAGACAACAGTTTCCAGTCAAACAAAGATCAATACAGATTCTAAACTGTAAACCACATCCACACGTTAGATTACAGAAAAAGAGAAAAGTCTTTCAGAAGTTGTAGACATTTTGCTAGAGTATGTTTCGTAATTCATAATGCATAGTGAAGAGCATAGTTTGGCTACGTTGTACAAACTATAATGTATACAGGCCTATATAAAACACTGAAAGGATAATGTTTTTGAGAGATGATTGGAGATGGACAGAGATGGAGTCCAGAAAATGGACAAACAGACTATATTCTGAGCTGATAATGGTGAAGTGTGTTGAAGTACCATTGTAGTTGATGTTAATGCAGTGTTCATTTCCACCAGCGTTATTGGGCTCCCATGCACTCCAATTGGAATAGTCGAATGCGCTTCCATCAGTCCAATACCACGTAAAACTCTGCATACAGAACAAAACATCTTTTATCTTTACCTACAAAATCCTCATTTACTATGTGTTTACCCTTTCAATCAGAGATTTTGAAATGACACTGTATAAATCAATAGATAACAATCCACCATCTACTGTACATGACATTAGCCAGACTGCAATAAGTTACCTCAGAGGATCCCCCGCCCCCAATCCAAGCCCAGTTACGGTTCCCTGACAACCTCCCCACAAGACGTGCTTCGTTAATGTTGTGGATGGATGCAAGATGCCCTCGCTGGCTCACACAGTACGCCTGAAGGTAAACAGAGAATTAAGAGCATGATCAGAAAGGAAAAAGAACAATCTGCAGCATTCATGCTTATGGAGTTTGTTCTTTAAATCAGAAAAAATCCGTCATTCACCTCTGCCAGAGCCCAAGTTCGGCCGAATGAGAAAAATCTAAAGCAGCGATTTCCAGAGCGGGTCCATCCCCCTCCACACGAGGCACGTTTCTCCACAGCTTTTACCTCTGTGAACAGAAAAGTGAGCCAGATCCAATGATGGCATGTTCTCTCTAAAGTAGAGAAGCTAAAGTATGCTGAACTGGTAGCGGAAGCGGGGCAACCAGGTTGGTAAGTACACAAGGAGTGTTTTTGAATATGGTCACTCAAAGGAGCTTTAATGGAGCTGTCTGAGGCTGCTGAAAAAGCAAGCCAGTGGTTGTTGCTGAGGCACTCCCAGACTACTTGGGGTCGTGAATGAACCTGAACTAAAACTGAGATAATCTTGTTGAGGTCTTTCTTGAGGTGTATCTGTTGTGGTCTCTGGTAGTGGCATGTGTTCTAAACCATCATGAATATAGAGGGGGTGGGTCTGGGACGCCAGACACCACAGGAGAGCCTTCTGGAGTGGTTGTTAGTCTTTAGTGATGAAGGAAACACTGGTGAAGGAAGATGCCTGCTTGAAAACCTGTGAAATGCTCACAAAGGCAGCTATGCTACAAAGGCACGCCTTGATTACTGCAACGCCCTCCTAACGGGCCTGCCGGCTTGCGTGGTGAAACCACTACAAATGATCCAGAACGCGGCGGCGCGTCTGGTGTTCAACCAACCGAAGAGGGCACACGTCACCCCGCTACTCATTGACCTCCACTGGCTGCCTGTAGCTGCTCGCATTAAGTTCAAGTCACTTATGCTTGCCTACAAAGTGCTTGATGGTTCTGCTCCCACCTACCTAAATGCTCTTGTAAGGGCAAATGTTACACCCAGGATGCTGCGCTCTTCTAGTAAGCGTCGTTTGGCACTGCCGTCTGTGCAAGCACGGCAGTCCAGACTATTCTCATTTGTAGTTCCACGTTGGTGGAATGAGCTGCCCAGCACTACCAGAGCAGGGGCGTCCCTCTCTACCTTTAAGAAGCTTTTGAAGACCCAACTCTTCAGAGAGCACTTCCCGTCCTAACTGGCACTTCGACTAGTGCGTAACTTGCAATTACAGCAGTTACACTTCTGCACTCTTTCTTTCTTTTTATTTCATTTTGTTATATTTCTAATGTAAAGTAGTATTTATTTATTGTTACACCAGGTTCTATTGCTCGTAGCTTGAATATTCTCTCCCTTGTACGTCGCTTTGGACAAAAGCGTCTGCTAAATGACTAAATGTAAATGTAAATGTAAATGGTGCAACAACAATGCTAAAGTCCTGTTATCACAATAACTCCAACAGACCTCATCATGCTATATGCTATATGATACTATATGATGCTATATGTAACAGTTTTGATCCAGGCAACAGGTGATTTTATGCAAACCCACCTGAGGAATCAGAGAACTGGACCTCAGTTTCACCTGGATCACCAACAGTCATGGCCTCTGGAGGAAGAAGAGGGTTAACACGATCCTTTCATTTTGACAACATCCTTTAAACCTGAATGATTTTCTTTTCAAGTTAGCCAAGCTCCCCCTATCATCTTGTTTACTAAACTGTTGTGTGCAGATGTGTGACCATCCAGGTCCTTTTAGGCAAATCCTCACTGAGACTCATTCCCACCTGGAGACGTAGGTATGAAATATGAACATATGGAATATGAACAGTTTTGATCCAGGCAACAAGTGATTTTATGCAAACCCACCTGAAGAGTCAGGGAGCTGGACCTCAGTTTCACCTGGATCCCCATCAGTCATGGCCTCTGGAGGATGGAGAGGGTCACCATGGTCAGGATGATGAATAACGTTTTTCATGACAAAATACTTTTCAAAGCATGTCGACTGTTGCTTTATATTCATGCATTCTTAGCCTATTCACTTTCACAACATCCTCTATAACCAAAAAAACATCCATTAATAATGACTGACCTGTTGCCATGCTCAGTGCAAACACAGCATAGAGAAGAGAGAGCATCGGCAAAATCGCCATGGTGGTTAATTATTCTGAAACACACACACAGAGAGAGAGAGAAAGAGAGAGAGAGAGAGAGAGAGAGAATGACATGGCAGCATATAATAAAAACAAAACTAAAACGTATGAAGTGAGATGTTTGAGTGAAAAGGCAGAGTCGGTGGGGTGATGCTCACCTGGTAATGAGGGAATCTCTGAGAGCCTCTGGATGATTTGGTAAAGATGAGGACGGCACAGCAGCAGCTTATATAGCCAGTTTTAATCAAATAGATCCATCAGGTAAATATGTTTAGTAAAATGACCAACATTCAGTGGAAGTCACATATGACTGCAAATGCTTCCAAAAATATGTACCTTCACGGTTGGATGGTGAGAGTACAGAGTAGCAGGTTTCACAGACACAGGAAAATCAAGCTCAGGTATCGCTCTGTTGGAGTTCCTCTGTACAAATATGTAGGAACCAACAGTTTGCATTGTGTCAATCAAAATCATATGAAATACATTTAGCTTCAGTTGACTTACATTAATGTTCTCTTTGATGAGCAACATGATATTATATGATATCTTTGATATTATACATCTATGGGATTTATGCATGCGTCTCTGTATGTGGGCGACTGTATATAAGTGTGATGTTGTCAGTGTGTTTTCAGAAATAGTATAATTCCATCGAGACAAATATTTCTCCAAGGTTTAAAACAATAGAATATAATTACCATCATCTGATATGGTTTATAGCCCCTACTCTTTCTTTTCATACTGTTGTTTCTCCATCTCCCTCTATCCCTCTCTCCTCTTCTCTTCTGGCTTTACAGAGCGCAGTGCCTGAACCCCTCTAGAGGAAGCACTATGGCGACAGGTTCATTTAAAAACTCCATGTTAATCAGGAAGAAACCTTAAGCAGAACCACGGCACATAAGGGGGGCCCATCTGCTTGTGATAAAAAGGGGGGGGGGGGGGGGGGCATGTGGCAGAAAGGGAGGGAGAGAAGGGAAGGGGAAACAACAAGTGGTAAATGTACAAAGCATACACGGGGTAAATGTACACAGCATACACGGGGTAAATGTACACAGCATACACGGGGTAAATGTACACAGCATACATACAAACATCATATGGTATTAACATGATAAATACAAAACAGCTTAGTGGGTATTACATGGATAAGTAGAGTAGGAGCAGAAAAACATGTCGATGGTGGCAATTATATTTATTGCAGGAAAATGCTAGCATAGAGTATGGGGTAGAATAAGTGTATGACAGTATGGTGGGGATGGGTACATGTGGGCTGAGGGTTTCTACAAGTAGATCGGGTGGAGAGGCTACAGCAGCATCCCACAGTGAAGATAGTTTAGACTAGGAGGGGAAGAAAGAGACAAAGTGAGTGGGCAGAGTTCAGCTGCCAATATGCGTAGATGTACTCGATGGATATGGTGTTGAGGAACAATGTTTCCACATCCATCTGCATTTGCGAGCAAAGGTCACGCTATAAGAGTGAGAACATTTTATTTGTAGACATCAATTTTATATACAAAAAAAAAAAAATTTATATACAAAAATATACAAGGATACAAGGGTAAGCAATTTACAGCAGGTAAAATGGCCACTTCATCAGTATCAATATAACCATTAGCAATAGGATATAGAATCTGGTCAGTGTACCATGGGGTGAGTGTTTTCTGTTTTCTTCTTCTCTTTTTCAGTGGTGCAACAGTGTCAAGGGTTGAGTGAAGCACACATGTGACACCATCTGTAAGTAGGTCGATATGAGGTGGGGATGTGCTTACGCCACTTTTAGTGCCAGAGGTAAGAGCTGGGGCAAATGCAGCTTGTAGTTTTGACATGAATTCTGCTGTAGTCTTGTCGGATAAACAAGGGCTGTAGAAGTGGCTGATAATGCGCAGAGTTCTAATTGCATGTTGACTGTATTAGGTGATGGTCTGAAAGGGCAGTATTTTGAGGTAGAACTATAGGGTGGTCAATTTTAAGCCATATCTTTATACAAAGTCAATGATGTGATTGTGGTAATGAGTTGGTGTGTTTACATGTTGGGAAAACCCAATAGAGTCTATTAATGATTGGAAGAGACATTTTTTCATTGTCCATGTGGATATTAAAATCTCCCACTATGAGGATTTTATCATAGTTCATTACCAAGGTCTTTAACTCTCGGTTAGTAAGTAGTTAATATCAAGTGGCGGGCCGCATGAAATCGATTGGCAGGCGGGATTAGCAGGGAGTTTGAGACCCCTGGGTTAGATACTACTTCTGCCAGGTTTCAAGAAAGCTTTTTATCTGTCCAGAAAAAAACTTTGACTGGCATTTTCTTCTGAACCCTCGTTACTTTGTCTTTTTTTTGTTCATGAAAAGTCAGATGAATAAACCACCTATGTGTGAATGCAATAACACACCCTGGGTGATCTGGTAGAAAGTCCTGGTCCAATGAGGTTGCACACGTGTGTTATAGAGGGTTTTTTCTGCTGTAGGAACCTGATATAACATGTGATATCAAGCACTCAGATGTCAGGGTTTGTCATCAGACCATACATGTTTCTACTCCCCATTGGAAGAAGAGAGATAGGTGAAAATTCACCCTAGTTACCTCAGGACTCCGGAGCTGCATATAAGTATATTTATTAGACAAACAACAATTGCAATCGGGCTCACTCCTAGCACAAGGCTGAAAGTGAAGCAATATTAAACACATCGCACAAGGTTTATATAGAAGACAGAAGTTTAGCGTTCAGCAGGGATAACGACGTGGTGGATCTCTGACGTCCGAGGCTCCCTGTCTTGTAAGGATGGCAGTTTTGCACAAGGTCGAAAGAAGCACAGTTCGACCCTTCTTATCACCTCTGGTCTAAACATGCTCTTGTACATATGCAGACTAAGTGGCACCTAATATTCTAAGTTACACACGTGCAGAAACACAGAAAAGCCATGTTCCTGCTTACATAAGTACATGATTCATATAAGGTAATTAAAAATACAAGGCACTTGATTATTATATTCTTAAGTCATTAACAGTGTTTGGAAATTATCTCCATCAATGAGTCACTCACAGCCAAGGGAATATAACACTAGTCAAATGGACAATAAAATAAAAAACAGCCCATCAACATATCTGATATAACTATAAACAAGGATCTGTCATATAAAGTTTCTGCTGCTGAAATGAACTCAACACAAATATACTCAGGATCACATATCTAACTAACCCTTCATGGGACCAGGATGCAATATCAGATCACCCTGAGAATGAGGAAGCAAGCAAAGCTGATTTTTATTTTTATAATGACACATAGGCAGGGGCGGTCCTTCCTACAGGCGACATAGGGCTGAAACACACCAAACGCATTTAAGACGCAGACGCTTCAAAACATCTTGGCAAAGTGCGGCGGGCATAACAGTCGCAGGCGCACCAGGCTGTTTTGCCCGGCGCGCCAATGAAGCGGAGCTGCGTGCGCAACCTGCCTGGGCCGAGTCTGACATTGATGAGCGGTGCACCTCCGCGCCTTGCGCTGAAAAGTTGAGAATATTTCAACTTTTAAGCGCACCTAAAAAACGCTAGAAAGAGGCGCACACAAGAGGCTCACACGAAAGGCACACCGTACCATAGGAAACAATGGTTTTGCCAGAAACGCGTTTGGTGTGTTTCAGCCCATAAGGCCCGTCACACCATAACGTTCTGGTCAACGTTCTCTGAATGTTCTAATCGTTCAATTTTGAGCATTCTAGGGCGAGGTGGACACATCTGGCGTGTTACTAACGACAGAATAGCTGGGGACTGACGCATGACTAGCGTGGGACTGACGCATGAGGAGCGTGTAACAGCGACCAAGTGACGTGTCTCTGGCGCGCAACGAACGTGTGCTGACGTGTCACTGGCGCGCGACGAACAATAAGTCAACGTTAGACGAGCGTGTTGAGCGTGTGATTAACGTGTGAATAACGACAGAATAGCGTTTTGCTGCCGTGTGGGTTTTATGGTCAAACGGGTATAAAACGCTGGAAATCATAGTGGATTCAGTTGATCTGAACAGTGAACATCATGCCGCAAAGACCAAGAAAAGTTGGCAGGGGGGCTTCTGCTACTAGCGCTGCTGCAAGTAAGAAGATGATAAATGCTGCTGAAAGTAAGAAGAATACAAAGCCTCTTTCACTAGCAATGTTATTCCTTGGATTTTATGTTATTAAAATAAATGATTTAAATGTGACACTGAATTTGTGTTTCTCAATGTTTATTATTAGAAAACATCCACATCCACACACATTGTCCATGTCACAAGAGTCTTCATATCATATCCATCTGCCATGGAACAGCACCAGCTATAACAGTGCTCAGCTATGTTCAAGTTCAGTACATCTACTTCACGCTGGGCTCAAGCAAGCATATATACCCTCCTTAGTCTTTCTGGATCCTCCATAGTGGGTGTTCTCTACGGTAGCCCAAAATCAACTGAACCCTAGGCCTACTTAAAAAGCATTGGTTTATATAGGGTAGACTGAGTACAGTTGAGACACCCATTTAACCCATTGATGGTGACTGACCAAGGATTGAAAATACAGGCTATATCACAATCAAGCTGTATCAACTGTACCCGATCTCCCACCTTGCTTATTTAGTCCCCAAGATGAATCATTCTTATTACTTTCATGTTTGAAAAGACACCCATTCATATAGGACAGTTCTAATATCAAAAATATAACATTTTATTTTCATTTGCTTTGTTTGTTGTCTAACTTTGACTTCTAACCTGCTTATCGCGGGTACAGTTGAGACATTGTGTCTCAACTGTACCCCGCTGACCACCTCACGCTTTTCGCTTGCATGACATGATAGCATGGAATACATAGATTTATAGTGCACAGAATAACGTTTGCAATGATGTAAGTTGCGTTTGTTGATCACGTATGGTTAATAACATATTAATTGTAGAAGGGACATGATACAATCAAGATCTTCCCTTGGTGAAAAAACTTCCGCCGATATCTTCGTACGAGAGATGGTTTAGGTGCTCAAATTTCCCGGGATCAAAGAGGACGTTAGTAGGCCAAACTAAAAATCCCGTCTCAGGATTGCTGCGCACTTAAGTTATTTTGGGTGCATCAACTGTACTTAGTCTACCCTACCCACATGCATGGACGTTCGGGAAACGCTAAATGACGCTCATTGGACGCCATATGACCTTCGTTTGACGTTAGTCACACGCTGCATGCACTAGGGGTCCGTTCAGTGGTCGTTGACTGGTCGCCAGTGAGTCGTTCACTGCAAGGCAAACGATTAATAACGACCAAGTAACACTAGGGTAACGACTGACTAACGACTGACTAACGATAGCCAAACGCGTGCAACGTTAGTAAAACGTCCCATGAACGTTGTCCAGAGTTTAAATTAAAAGTTGAAGAACGCTGGTCTCCATGAGAACTTTTGTGCATGTTCAAAAATGTATTTTCGGACCAGCGTTCTCCGCCGATCAACGACGATTACCGACGATTACAGCGTTCACCAGCTTTCACACAACGCTCTTCTGGCGCTATACCAGCGACCATGGACGATTACCAACGTTTCCTCTAACGTCATAGAACGTTGACCAGAACGTTATGGTGTGACAGGGCCTATAGGCGGTTGCCTAGGGCACCCCTCAAATTCTTATAATTTTTTTTTTTTGCTGGGCAGAGTTTTTTGCGCCCCCTTCTATATCTCCAACCAATATTTTGCGCCAGGAGTGAAGCTTGCCTAGGGCGACAAATTTGCTAGGGCCAGCCCTGCCCACATACATACATCCGAGGCTATATTTAAAAGTGTACATACTAACTAGTACAGTGCAGGAATTGTTAATATGGAACGTTCTGATTGGCAGAGCATGTGGGCGTAAAATGTTTTGGATGGCATTGGTTGTTGTTTTAACATGACCAGTGGACTACTTTCCATTCATGAATTCCACCTGATATGACCAGGGCCGAGATCTCCCTAAAGGGGCACGGGACGACGTTCCTGTGAGTCCTCTGCTCTATAACTGTCTTGACATGGGATAAATTAGCAGTAGGAATTCGGTTTTTCATAGGATGTAAGTGTGCTTGTCGTGACATCTAATTACTCAACAGTCATTATCAGTCATGGTTGACGTATCTCCTTACTCAGACACCACGACACCCTTCATTTTCTATCAGACGATTAGTGTTCACTTTAATACCACCCTGTGGGCATTTCGTTGGGCACTGTCAATTCACGCATACAGGGAAACCAAACTACATCAAAGGGCTTGCCAAGTCTTCCCGCAACAGTATCACTTGCCTGCCGCCGGGCAGAGTGAGGTGTGGATCCTGGCCACACCTAGGATGAAATTGATTAGGGTGTAACACAACAGACGGTAGAAGTTTTGAGGGCATATGGTCACATGCACTGTAGGCATATCACTTCACATGAAGAATCTACACCCTTGCCAGTCACGCATGTATATTTCTTAGACATAAAAAAGGTCCGCCAGTGCCCCGTAATGGTCCTCGACGGCCAAAAGTAAATTATTGCGACATTTCTAACATACAACTCAGAACGAAGAGAACACAGCCAGTAGTAGCCTAGTATATTAAAGAGTTGCCTAATCTATTAACAAGGTCATGGATTGGTGGCTTAAGACAGGGACTATGAAAAGAAAATTAAATGAGAAAGCCTCTGACACAGACAAGGAGAAGGTGCAATGGCGAGATGGTTCAGCCTCATTGGGCATTATGCCGCCGTGGAGCTGCATTCAAACAGCGTTTTTTTCTCCCGCTGCGGAGACAGCAAGATGATAACTATATTCTGTGTTGTGTGACGTTGGATAATGACAGCTCTTAATTATGAAAAGTTGACTACTAGGATGGCTGTATTAATGCCAGTGGGCTGGCCTTCTGTTGTTAGTGAATTACTGTGGTCGGTATGCGCATCGTTGTGTTTTGTGATACATTGGCGTGTCTGAGTGTGTGATGGGAGTATGAGGCTGTGAGCGAACTATAGTTTGTAACATAACCAAGTCACGCATGGAGCAGGGTTCCAGATGCTTTGCCTTGCGCATCATCTATAACTAGCCTACCGGTATGTAAAAAAGGAGAGCCCACCCGCGAAAATCATGTGCGCTAACAATTGTCTGGTGTCTGGGTAGGAGGCATGTTCCGGGGATATACTATTTAGTTAGATGGTCCGCGAGTTTTTTTTTATTGGCTAAGTGGTCCTTGGTCTGAAAAAGTTTGAGAAACACTGATCTAGAAGAGGTGTTTTGGCTGGGTGCATTCATCGGTCAAGGGGTATACATATTAGCACACACACAGAATACATCCATCCACACAAGCATGTAAACAAAAACTCCAAAGGAAATAGGTAGGGGGTGTATGAGTAGCCAGCAGCACTGAGAAATTATGTTAGGTACTGTGTGCACCAGGTTTTAGAAAAACAAAAATCAGGTTTTCTATCCTGCCCTACCCCAACTTGCTTTGCTTGCTTCCTCATTCTCAGGGTGATCTGATATTGCATCCGGGTCCCATGAAGGGTTAGATATGTGATCCTGAGTATATTTGTGTTGAGTTCATTTCAGCAGCAGAAACTTTATATGACAGATCCTTGTTTATAGTTATATCAGATGGGCTGTTTTTTATTTTATTGTCTATTTGACTTGTGTTATATTCCCTTGGCTGTGAGTGACTCATCCTCCTCTTCTTCCAATGGGGAGTACAAACATGTATAGTCTGATGACAAACCCTGACATCTGAGTGCTTGATATCACATGTTATATCAGGTTCCTACAGCAGAAAAAACCCTCTATAACACACGTGTGCAACCTCATTGGACCAGGACTTTCTACCAGATCACCCAGGGTGTGTTATTGCATTCACACATAGGTAGTTTATTCATCTGACTTTTCATGAACAAAAAAAGAAAAAGTAACGAGGCTTCAGAAGAAAATGCCTGTTAAAGTTTTTTCTGGACAGATAAATAGCTTTCTTGAAACCTGCCGTCTCAAACTCCTGGGTCTCAAACTCCCATCCCGCCGGCCAGATCCGGCCCGCCAATCGATTTCATGCGGCCCGCCACTTGATATTAACTACTTACTAACCGAGAGTTAAACACCTTGGTAATGAACTCTGACAACTCTTACAATCGCATTCCAATTATTAATAGACTCTATTGGGTTTTCCCAACATGTAAACACACCGACTCATTACCACAATCACATCATTGACTTTGACATGGCTTAGAAATTGACCACCCTATAGTTCTACCTCAAAATACTGCCCTTTCAGACCATCACCTAATACAGTCAACATGCAATTAGAACTCTGCGCATTATCAGCCACTTCTACAGCCTTTGTTTATCCGACAAGACTACAGCAGAATTCATGTCAAAACTACAAGCTGCATTTGCCCCAGCTCTTACCTCTGGCACTGAAAGTGGCGTAAGCACATCCCCACCTCATATCGACTAACTTACAGATGGTGTCACATGTGTGCTTCACTCAACCCTTGACACTGTTGCACCACTGAAAAAGAGAAGAAGAAAACAGAAAACACTCACCCCATGGTACACTGACCAGATTCTATATCCTATTGCTAATGGTTATATTGATACTGATGAAGTGGCCATATTACCTGCTGTTAATTGCTTACCTTTATATCCTTATCTGTTTATCAAATTGATGTCTACAAATAAAATGTTCTCACTCTTATAGCGTGACCTTTGCTGGCAAATGCAGATGGATGTGGAAACATTGTTCCTCATCACCATATCCATCGAGTACATCTACACACAAACTCTACCCACTCACTTTGTCTCTTTCTTCCCCTCCTAGTGTAGACTATCTTCACTGTGGGATGCTGCTGTAGTCTCTCCACCTGATCTACTTGTAGAAACCCTCGGCCCACATGTACCCATCCCCACCATACTGTCATACACTTATTCTACCCCATACTCTATGCTAGCATTTTCCTGCAATAAATATAATTGCCACCATCGACATGTTTTTCTGCTCCTACTCCACTTATCCATGTAATACCCACTAAGCTGTTTTGTATCTATCATGTTAATACCATATGATGTTTGTATGTATGCTGTGTACATTTACCCCGTTTATGCTGTGTACATTTACCACTTGTTGTTTCCCCTTCCCTTCTCTCCCTCCCTTTCTGCCACATGACCCCCCCCCCCCCCCCCCCCCCGTTTTATCTCTACCCGATCGGCCTCAAGCAAATGGTCCCCCCTTATGTGCCACGGTTATGTGCACTGCGCTCTGTAAAGCCAGAAGAGAAGAGGAGAGAGGGATAGAGGGAGATGGAGAAACAACAGTATGAAAAGAAAGAGTCGGGGCTATAAACCATATCAGATGATGGTAATTATATTCTATTGTTTTAAACCTTGGAGAAATATTTGTCTCGATGGAATGATACTATTTCTGAAATGACTGTAGGAGCCATTTCTATCCATCTTTTAGTTAGGTTTATTTTAGTGTTACTTATTTTAGCCACTTGGGGGAGTATTGCACTGGGTGTGGCACGTCACGGGAAATTGGGTATACCTGTATCTACAGGTGTGATTACTCAATTAGGGAAAGGTGTGGATGGCGGGGAACACACGGTTCTTACCGTAGCCGTGAAACCCACTTCACCGACAGCATCTTGTTAATAAGCAAACAGCACATGGTGAAAGGACCAATTTTATGTACACATTTATACTTTTATAATAAACGGGAACACCACCCAAAGAGAGTTCATGCCTGGACCAAGGATTATTTGCTACGCGTTGGGAACACTTTGCTGTCCACACTGAGGCTAATAGGATAGCCTCCACACTGACACACACACTCATATACAGTCGCCCACCTACAGAGACACATGCATAAATCCCATAGATGTTTAATATCAAACCTGCTCATCAATGAGAACAGTAATGTAAGTCAACTAAAGCTAAATGTATTTCATATTAATTTGATTGACACAATGCAAACAGTTGGTTCCTACATATTTGTACAGAGGAACTCCAACAGAGCGATACCTGAGCTTGATTTTCCTGTGTCTGTGAAACCTGCTACTTTGTACTCTCACCATCCAGCCGTGAAGGTACACATTTTTGGAAGCATTTGCAGTCATATGTGACTTCTACTGAATGCTGGTCATTTTACTAAACATATTTACCCTTATGGATCTATTTGATTAAAACTGGCTATATAAGCTGCTGCTGTGCCGTCCTCATCTTTACCAAATCATCCAGAGGCTCTCAGAGATTCCCTCATTACCAGGTGAGCATCACCCCACCGACTCTGCCTTTTCACTCAAACATCTCACTTCATACGTTTTAGTTTAGTTTTTATTATACGCTGCCATGTCATTGTCTCTCTCTCTCTCCCTCTCTCTCTCTCTCTCTCTCTCTCTCTCTCTATGTGTGTGTGTGTTTCAGAATAATTAACCACCATGATGATTCTGCCGATGCTCTCTCTTCTCTATGCTGTGTTTGCACTGAGCATGGCAACAGGTCAGTCATTATTAATGGATGTTTTTTTGGTTGTAGAGGATGTTGTGAAAGTGAATAGGCTAAGAATGCATGAATATAAAGCAACAGTCGACATGCTTTGAAAAGTATTTTGTGACCCTCTCCGTCCTCCAGAGGCCATGACTGATGGGGATCCAGGTGAAACTGAGGTCCAGCTCCCTGACTCTTCAGGTGGGTTTGCATAAAATCACTTGTTGCCTGGATCAAAACTGTTTATATTCCATATGTTCATATTTCATACCTACGTCTCCAGGTGGGAATGAGTCTCAGTGAGGGTTTGCCTAAAAGGACCTGGATGGTCACACATCTGCACACATCAGTTTAGCAACCAGATTATAGCCAAGAGTTTTATAGTAAATGTGTGCATATATTCATATCCATGGTCTGAAATACGGAGGAGCTAGGGGGAGCTTGGCTAACTTGAAAATAAAATTCATTCAGGTTTAAAGGATGTTGTCAAAATAAAAGGATCGTGTTAACCCTCTTCTTCCTCCAGAGGCCATGACTGTTGGTGATCCAGGTGAAACTGAGGTCCAGTTCTCTGATTCCTCAGGTGGGTTTGCGTAAAATCACCTTTTGCCTGGATCAAAACTGTTACATATAGCATCATGAGGTCTGTTGGAGTTATTGTGATAACAGGACTTTAGCATTGTTGGTGCATTTGACATAAAAAATGGAAGTGAACTGTCTTCATTAATTACTTTTGACTTTATTAGGGAATTTTAAACTCTTGACATAGTCTTTCATGAGCTATTTTGTTCTCACATAAATAGTACAAATCAAAACTAAGTTTAGTCAACAAAATGTTTCAGAACCCTTAAAGGTAAATATGTAAGTGTAATATGTAATGTTTTGTAAATTCATGGAGCTTTACAAACCGCCCTGTACCGCAACACATGGCGCGTGTTGTACCTGGGATCCGTGAAGGCAAGCGTGCGCTGTCTGTAGCCCACAAGTGCTAAACCTGACTGCCCAATTATAGAACCTAAGCAGCAGGACACAACAACATCACCATAGCTGCCTTCGTGAGCATTTCACAGGTTTTCAAGCAGGCACCTTCCTTCACCAGTGTTTCCTTCATCACTAAAGACAACCACTCCAGAAGGCTCTCCTGTGGTGTCTGGCGTCCCAGACCCACCCCCTCTATATTCATGATGGTTTAGAACACATGCCACTACCACAGACCACAACAGATACACCTCAAGAAAGACCTCAACAAGATTATCTCAGTTTTAGTTCAGGTTCATTCACGACCCCAAGTAGTCTGGGAGCGCCTCAGCAACAACCACTAGCTTGCTTTTTCAGCAGCCTCAGACAGCTCCATTAAAGCTCCTTTGAGTGACCATCCTCAAAAACCCTCCTTGTGTACTTACCAACCTGGTTGCCCCGCTTCCGCTACCAGTTCAGCATACTTTAGCTTCTCTACTTTAGAGAGAACATGCCATCATTGGATCTGGCTCACTTTTCTGTTGTTCACAGAGGTGAAAGCTGTGGAGAAACGTGCCTCGTGTGGACAGGGATGGACCGGCTGTGGAAATCGCTGCTTTAGATTTTTCTCATTCGGCCGAACTTGGTCTTTGGCAGAGGTGAATAACGGAATATTTCTGATTTAAAGAGCAAACTTCGTAAGCATAAATGCTGCAGATTGTTTATTATTACTTTGTGTGGATTAACAATCTGCCACATCTCTTCATTTCAGTATAATTTAATGAAATGTTTCTTTTCCCTTTCTGATCAAGATCTTAATTCTCTGTTTACCTTCAGGGGTACTGTGTGAGCCAGCGAGGGCATCTTGCATCCATCCACAACATTAAGGAAGCACGTCTTGTGGGGAGGTTGTCTAGGAACAAGGGCTTGACTTGGATTGGGGGCGGGGGATCCGCTGAGGTAACTTATTGCAGTCTGGCTAATGTCATGTACAGTCGATGGTGGATTGTTATCTATTGATTTCTACAGTGTCATTTCAAAATCTCTGATTGAAAGGGTAAACACATAGTAAATGTGGATTTTGTAGGTAAAGATAAAATATGTTTTGTTCTGTATGCAGGGTTTTACATGGTACTGGACTGATGGAAGTGCATTTGACTATTCCAATTGGGGTGCATGGGAGCCCAATAACGGTAGTGGAAATGAACACTGCATCAACATCAACTACAAAGGTACTTCAACGCACTTCACCATTATCAGCTCAGAATATAGTCTGTTTGTCCATTTTCTGGACTCCATCTCTGTCCATCTCCAATCATCTCTCAAAAACATTATCCTGTCAGTGTTCTATATAGGCCTGTATACATTATAGTTTGTACAACGTAGCCATACTATGCTCTTCACTATGCATTATGAATTACGAAACATACTCTAGCAAAATGGCTACAACTTCTGAAAGCCTTTTCTCTTTTTCTGTAATCTAACATGTTGATGTGGTTATGAGTTTAGAATCTGTATTGATCTTTGTTTGATTGAAAACTGTTGTCTTCTCCTCCAGGTGAAGGCGTTTGGAATGATCTCCCCTGCCACCAGTCTCGCCCGTTTGTGTGTGCCAAGTAGTAAAGCATCTCGTGTGGAGTTCACAGACTATCTGTGATTTTAGAATTTCTTTCCTTCCTTCCTTCTAAAACAGAATAAAAGAAGAAGCAGAAGTGCTTTTAGACCAGTCAGTCATGGGTGGTTCGTAATTGTAAGATCTGAATGTCTAACTGCACTGGGGGAAGGCCAGTGTTTCTGACACCAGGCAGCCACCTGTGCAGTCATTGCCCTTGTGTGTTCCACACACCCCTGTGACTGTAGCCAGACCAGCCCATCAGGTGTCGATGTAACTCTTCTTTCTTCTTTTTTTCAGTTTAAACTTTCACTGTCATATAACTAATCAATAAACGCATCATCAAAAAGCAACCTCTGGATTTGGTGTTTTTCCATGCAGTTATTCACACAGACCTCAGCTCTGTTGTGTTTGTTCTTCTACTGTGACAGGAAAACAGCCATGCATATCAATAGCTTGCTAAGTATGATATGATTACATAACAGAGCTCTACAAAACTAAATGCAGATTCTCAGATACAAATGTACATACTAGAGGGGTGGGGGGAGAGAAAGGAGGAGTAGATGATGACAGAGAACCTTTCATTACCTGATAAACAAGGGACTCATACTATGTTTCACCGGGCGAGAACTCGGGAATCAAGCATGGAGGCTGAGTAGCGCAAGGAATCGGCGAAGCTGTTGTCGCTGGATTGTAAATCCATTGTCAAACGAGGCCAGACACCGAGTGAAGGGAGTGAGGGGTTTCAGTGTGGGAGTGACAGGTGCTGGCCATCAGTACTCAGGTGATTGTGGAAGCTGGTAGAAGCGGTGCAGGCGAGCGAGTTGAAGTCGAAGAGGGCGTGGCAGGTGCAGGATCACGCTCTGGCTTGACACTATGACAGGAAAACATGCATATGAAAAGCTAGCTAAGTCCGATACACAATTCAATTCTGGGAATGAATATAATAATTTACTGTTCGCTCTGTCTTACTTTGTTTACTGCTCATCTTACATGTGTCAATTGTTAACATGTCACATACCGAAAACTGAAAGCTCACACAACTTTTTATTGCCATATCTAATGCCACAGAGCTTTTTAAACACAGTCAGTTATTCAATGTACCGGCTGGTACTGAAGGGCTGATTGTCTATGGGTAATAAATATAAAGAAAACAAATATCAGTAGCCACACTAGAAAAAAAGATGCACACATTATAAAATGTGTCACCATTTATTGTTCTCTAAATACGATAACCTTTGCTCAGCTGTTATGGTTATTTGGCATATAAAGCTTTGTAAGCTGGCTTTCAGGGCCAGAGAATCTGAATGGCACTGTACTCTCCAGTCATCTAGTGCTACAGGTACAGAGACTTCACTGAAACTCAAGGAAGGTATGTGGGGTTCAGACCTGCCCCTTGAACCTGGACACCTCCAGCTTGTCTGGTTTGTCAAACTGGGCAGAGAGATCCTCGGGGATGGGCATCTTCAGCTCCTCATCCACATATGGGGCCTGAAAAACAGAGTATCATTTGTTTTTTTAAACAGTCCAATAACTCTGATACATTTTTCACTCATATTATTTATCATTATTCTATTCATTATAGAGGCCATTTAAAGACAAGTTATTGTATATGTTATTTATGGTTTGCTGTATAATGGCTGTCTGTACAATGTTTGACTTTGTGGAATTTTCAATAAAAGCTTGTGACACTCACGGAAGGTTGGATCTAATTCCGTTGGCTTTGCTGTTCATTCTTTCTTCTTGTACTTTGGGAAGTTCACTCTAAATAACGGCTCACTAGGTGATGTTCTTGCTTGGGGATGCCCAGCATTTTGGTTGAAGTGAAGGTAGAGTCTTTGGAGGAAAAATAATACTTTGATATATGTTGAAGAGCTTGTGTGCACGTGTGTATAGACCATTATCCTTGCACTCCC
Organism: Clupea harengus; assembly: GCF_900700415.2. Lineage (NCBI taxonomy): Eukaryota > Metazoa > Chordata > Actinopteri > Clupeiformes > Clupeidae > Clupea > Clupea harengus. Next base: position 786,345 of record NC_045169.1, read on the forward strand.
ATTCATACAACATGGAGTAAAAGCAAATCAATCTCTCTTTAAGCATTTGAAGAAATGTTTCGCATTAGATCCACTATCATACTGTTTCATTTATTGGAATTCTGCACAAGTTTAGGTACAGTAACACTGACATCCTATTTATGCCTTACTTGAATTTTTCTCAAAGATCCCCATCAAATAATCATACAGTGAAAAGTATGTTGCATTTGTGCAAAACCCTTAACTGACCCAGTGACAAATTGTTTTGGTAATTTCAGGTGTCTCTAAGTTCTTGAATATGCTCTACCCATTAAAGCTTAATCACGCCATTCATGAACAATTAAGTGCCCCATCTAACATTTATGACCATGTCATTGTAGTGTTGAAAGGTTTCAATGGGAGCGCTAATGGCCTTGAACCATATATGCAGGGGGGAGGGGTAAACACCTCTCACCATCCTAACACAGACTCTTTTCAAAAGGGAAAGTCTTATGGATAAGAGAACTATTTCCCAGAAGTCTTCATGCTGTCTGCATGCCACTCGTCGAGAGTCCAGCGTTAGACTGGCCCAGGTTGGCAAAACAGTCAGATTGAAAGTGATCAGTGCAGCCGACCACAGAGCAGTAAGAGTACTGAGTTTGCTTCATGGAGCTAACTAGAGCATCCGAGCGTTGCCAATGCTTGCAGGAACTAAATGGTGCCCGATAGGGTGGCATGGGGGCGGTCCAAGGCCATGTAGACCCCCTAAATGGCTCTGGGGCGGTCTAATTCTAATGAGGGCCTTGGGACGTCACAGTGGGGAGAAACTCTAAGGGCTTGCTGAAGCACATCTTTTCTGACATAAACAGCCCATTACAAACTGACTGGGTTGTTTTTTTAAGTGTTTTTGGGTTGGTAGGCATCCCAGATACCCAGATCTACGTATGTGTAGAAGCACTGAACCAGTGAATGCTACTGCACCTCCACGGCCTGCAGGGCATGGCATGACGGTTAGACCGGTTTGGAGGAGTTGATTCATTCAAAAGCTAGATATTCCTGTGGTTTTAACCAGGTTTCTCTCAGATATTCAAGGCATGGGGGGAAAGACCCACACCAACCACCTGTGCATGCTGGATCAGTGTTGGTGAGGACAATATGAGAAAACAGTATACAGCAAAGACTTATTTCTACAAAACAAAACTTCGACAAGAAAAAGGCAATTTAAATCACGAGTCTACAATGTTTATTTTGTATACCAAAATAATAATAATAATTGAAACAGAATATTGAAAGAGCTGAAGGACAATATTACACATAAGCTCCATCAGAGCATGCATGGCATTGACGGTTAAAACAAAGATCCGTTTGGCCTTTCAAATATCCATGTGACATAAATGTGAGCACCTCTCTGGATACCCTCCTGTCCCACTCCCCACTGCTGCGGCATCCTTTTACCATCTTGCAGACAAGACCAGTATCTCCTAGTATCGTCACAGGTTCTTGGGGCTAATGTTTCACATTGTGCTTGTTAGAAAGTCTGATTTCAGGAAAGCTTTAAAAAGATCATCACTGAAACTGACCCCCCACATCAATATACATGATGGTGTCACCACCTCTATAACAGACAGTAGATGTAACGAGCCATAATCCTTCTAAACACATCACTGATTCCATTCAGCACTTCGAATGGGATGGAAATAAAAGGACAATTCATTCCATTGGGACCGGAACAGACAATGACAAGACAAGAAAGCTTCCAATCATGATGGAGAATTGAAAAGGGGGCCATTTCTGGAGTCCTCCTGAGATCCCGCTTCATCCAAGCCTAAGAGTGGGACGGAGAGGAAGGGATGTTTTCCTCATCGTCAGGTGGGCAGTCCACAAAATCAGCCAGCATTGACGCCATGGCCTCATCATCCATCTGAGGAGAGGTCACACACAGAATTAATAGTATGAACCCTAAAAGAAAAACATGTTTTCAGACTATATACACACTAAGAGTAGATACTATATATACACACACACACAACACTATGGCCTTGACCTGTGTGAAGAGTAGATATATATACACACACACACACACACACACACACACACAACACTATGGCCTTGACATTTGTGAAGAGTAGATAGATATATATATACACACACACACACACACACACCAACTATGGCCTTGACCTGTGTGAAGAGTAGATATATACACACACACACACACACACACACACACACACACACAACACTATGGCCTTGACATTTGTGAAGAGTAGATATATATATACACACACACAACACTATGGCCTTGACCTGTGTGAAGAGTAGATACTACATATATACACAAGGAGGGAATGGATGGGCTTTTGAGCTGTGCAAGAGGCCAGAGTTAGGCATTTAAATGTATTAATATTATTTATTAATATTAATATAGTAATTAACAGCCCACTCAATATATTCTTCCAGAACTTTTCAGTGGTTATCCATGAAAATAAAGGACATAATATGGAACACCACAGCCAAGGCTGAACTCCATTCCAGCGGCCCACTAAAGGGATGTTCCTTTAACACGTGCAGTCACATATTTGGGTACTTTGGAGGCCAAAACCCTACGCCTTTGTTATGATGCACATGCTCTTTGGTGAGCCATCCTTTTTGTTATCTGTTACTGCAACATCAATCAGTCGATTTCCTAGGGTATGAATATCAGGAGACAACAGAGTCTGATCTGTGTCTTCATGGTAGGGTGATGCGTTTCACATAAAATGCATTACTTAAAATAATAACAAATATCTCCTATCATTTCTCCCTTTAAGCCTAAATAAACCTGACAACATTCATATCACACATGTCACGTTCAGACTAAATTAGCCAACCATTTGCCCAGGCTCCCCTATGCCTCGTCAGTCCTCTTTGAACTCACCTTCTTCTTCTCAGTGCCTTCCTCCCCAACCTCTTCCTCCAGATCGTCCAACTTCCGCTTGATTCCTCTTGAATCCCCCTCTCCCTCCTTCTCCTCCCCCTCTGCTCCTGCTTTGGGTGCTTCCTCCATGCCTGGCAACCTCATTTCCTTCCCAGGGGCGTTGACATCACTACAACTGGCAAGCTCTTCTGGCTCCGGTCTGGCCTGCGGGAGGCCTCCCAGATCCCTGCCCTCGGGGCCAACCCCCTGGATCTGTTCTGCGCCACCTGCTCCTAGGGAGGACACACCCTCCAGTAGACCCTCTTTCTGATCCCATGACCCTACGTCCGCTGTGCCCATCTCCAATCTGCTGGTCCCCTCATCCTGCCCCTCCACGTGTGGCCCCAGGGCCCTCTCTCTCTCCCTCTCTCTCTCCCTCTCTCTCTCCCTCTCTCTCTCCCTCTCTCTCTGTGCTGCTGTAGAGATACCTTCCTCCCTCTCTGCTGCTCCAGTCGCATCCTTTTCTTCTAAGCTCACTCTTTCCTTAGCATCCACCACCCCCTCCCCCTCCTCCTCCTCCTCTTCTTCTTCACAGACTCCTCTTTTCTCCTCTGCAAGGTCACCTCCTTCCCCTTGTAGTCTCTCTCTGTCCATGCTGAATAGCTCCATCCCCCTCTCCTCCTCTGGCCTGAGCACCTCCCCATCCTCCCTACCCATTATGCCCCGCTCACTCTCTCCCTCTAGTGGTGGGATGTCTTCTGCCCCTTCTTCCTCCTCTTCCTCGATGTCTTCTCCTTCCTCCTCGTCTTCATCATACTCCTCAAAGCCATCATAGTACTCATCCTCCTCTGGGAAATCACTTCCTTCCTCCTCCTCCTCTTCCTCGTCTAGCCCTTCCTCCTCCTCCTCCCCCATCTCATCTTCATCCTCTATCTCTTCATCCTCCTCATCCTCATCATCAGTACTGTTAATATTGATGACCGTCTGCTCTTCCTCGCCGGCGATGTTCTGCTGTTGCTGCCTGACGACCAGCTGGCTCATGTGGTTGTGCATGTGGACTTGCATAGACATTCCCAACCCGGATGGTGATGGCGAGGGCTGCATCAGCATCTGCTGGAGCTGGGCACTGGGCAGTGGCTCTCCCAGGACCACGGGAGGGGGTGCCAGAGGGGTGGCGGAGCTCAGAGGAGGCACCAGAGGCACCAGTGGGGTGGCCTGGCTCCCTGGGAAGGAGCTGCTGGTGCTGGGGGTAGCAGGCAGGACCTGGTGGGGGAGAGATGTGGGGGTGGGGAGGTCACTGGTTAGTGGAGCATCTCCAGAACTGACCGCCTCCGTCCCTGACACCGTGGGAACCGCAGAGGGGCACGGACCAGCCACAGGACCCTGGACGGGGGTGCCTGAGCTACTGGGCATGGGCTGAGAGTTAGATGCACCATCTTGCCCCTCCTGCGTAAGTACGCCGGGGGGCACAATCACCACACTGTCGTCGGAGTCGCTCTCCAGAGAGATCTCCACATCCTCCGGCTCCTCTTTGTCGTAGCGAATGAAGATGTGCCGCTGGGCCTCCGGGGCCCCCAGGCCTGCCAGGTCCGCCGGCTGTGAGGGGGACAGGAGCAGATCACCGGGGGTGCCGGGGATGGCTGAGGGGGGCAGCACAGGAGCCGCCAGGGACAAGTGGTTCTCCAAGGAGCCCAGAGAGAGAGGGTGGCGGGACGGGAACGGAGGGCCTGGAGAGGGGCCGGCCAGGAGGGTAGGAAGGGTCAAGACGGGGTTCTGGGAGGGCGGAATGACAGGCGCAGATGAGGTAGGTTTGAGGGCGAGGGGAGGCAGTGGGAGAGAGATGGAGGGGGTGCGAGGGTGCAGCAAGCAGTTGCATATGGTCAAAGCCTCGGCACAGAAGGAGGACACCTGCAGAGAGAGAGAGAGGAAAAAGATCAGGAGAAAAAAGAAAAAGAGCACAGGACACAAAAAACAAACATGCATCTCCTAAAATAACATTGCAGCAAACAGAACCAACACATTTAGCAAGTGTAAAGATTAAGACACAGTGCACCTTCAGCGCCGAACACTACATTTCCCAAGGTTCCCAGCCCAAAGTTTGCAGGCTCAGATGATGCACTAAACTCTGGTTTGTCTGTATTAAGATTGTCATATTTTATCTTTGGGATATTGAAATGTTAACCCAAGACCCTTACAAAAGTGCTGCAGAACAGATATTTTGAGGCCAATAACTTAAAAACTGTAGGAGTGTCTGAACGTGGATGTGTCCGTCTCTGTCTAGCTTTGAGTGTATAAGGTGTCAGACTGATGTGTCTGTTCTAATGCTGACGCCCACCTTCAGACTAACAGGACAAACTATCGACATGTGAAGGGGTCTGGGAATTATACTACTCAGTAACTCAGATACATTTCTCAATACACAAACTATTCGAAATGAAATTTTGAATGCGCAACATTGCCAAATGCATCTCCAAAATACACTGGAAAGCTAGCTCACATTTATCAGTACCAACTGTGTTGCTATTGGTGTTGGCAAGGCAAATTTGTTGGCTGTTAGCTTGCTACTTTTATACAAAAACTCCACAATGCCTCTTGAAGCAGACAGTCCGTCCAAACAACCCAGCTAGAGTTTAAGTTAAAGCTACACCAGTATTGCATTTAAACTACAGGTGTCTTAAATAATTGATAGGGTGAATATTCAAAATGTCAATCTTTAGACGCAATGGGCTGATCTTGTTTACATGCTGAATTACTAAATATAAGGTCCAGTTCAATATTAACACTTATGCTAATCCTGTAGAGTGTAGACCCTAAAAAACTATTGAAAGGTTTCAGAATAATCATTTAAAGATGTATATACCTGTGATGATTTAATCAAAGAACTGCAACTGAATCAAATCATGACTCTTACTTTACAATAAACATAAACTCTGTACAGACTGTCAAATCTAGCACTTACACCAGTCAAAAATGTATATAATAAATACAAATAAAAGTGTTACTTTGCTTTTAATATCAATTGACCGCAGCCAAACTGAGAGAAATATGAAACTCTGACTTTAATCAAGTATATACGTGTGTTAATCATATGTCTGCTGAAACATGACTTTTCTGTTTCTGTATATCTTTGATTCTTAAGTGCTGACGGGTTTAACTCTGTGTGTGTGTGTGTGTGTGTGTGTGCTTAAAAGTGTACTTCTGTGTGTGTGGTAAGCAAGGACTGATAAAAAGAACTAGTAGTCCTTCTTCTGCCTTGCTGATGCATTACGTTGCAAAAAGCCTAGCAAGATGACCTCGGACGTCAGAGACCCACCACGTGGTTATCCCTGCTGCCAAAGTCTCTAGGCATTAGAGAACGCTAACTTCTTTCTCTATAAACCTTGTGTGATGTGTTTCATTTTGCTTCTCTCTCGTCTGCTGTGGTCTGGCAGTGAGCCCGTGCCTCTCTCTGGCCTGCCAGGACGTGGGTGAGCTCGACAAGCTTGTTGTTGTTGTTGAATAAATATACTTATATGCAACTGCGGAGTCCTGAGGTAACTTGGGTGAATTTTCACCTCACACAAACATCTGTAAGCTTTCAGAGCTCACATGCAACAGTGATGTTGTGATGTTGCACTTTCTGAACCTGTGTGATAAACACCACTTGAACTCTCCATCTTAGCACATCCTGTCCAATATCCCATTCCTTACAGATTTCCCTTTTCCCCATGCAGCATGCCCAAATTAGGAGATCAGTTTTGAGTGTCGACTGGAAGTACGAATGACTATGGAACGTATTCCTTCAACACACATTCACACACCTCATTATCAGAAAGGAAATATACTGAAACTTAAAATCCACTGAGACTACACCCTGTGACCTCATTGTTGTTTCCAAAGACATGAAGCAAATCTGACCTTTAAACTGCGGTCATGGCGTCCATGGCTAAACAGGGAGACGGCACAAGGGAGTGGAGGAGGCCAGCGCGGACACGGCGCCAGCAGCAGGGCCAGCAGGAGGCGGTAGAGCTCCCGGCGGGGGGCAGGACTTCCGTACTGACCACTCAACACCACATCACACAACTGCTGCTGCTGCTGCAGCCGCACACACAGGGGAACCACAATGTCCTGCAGTCTCTGAGGACGACAAAGAGAGGAAGATGAGCACACAGCACATAACCATCACCCCATGATGCCTCTTCAGACAGAGAGAGGAAGATGAATACACAACCATCACCCCATGATGCCTCTTCAGACAGACAGATGAGTAAACATACACCTTAGACTAAGCAACTGGAACTAACTACCTTCCAGAGAGACTGTAGGAAAATGAGATAAGGGAGTACATGGGACCAGGTGGTAGACAAAAGGTCAACGTGGTCAAAATGACTCATGTCCACACCCTTTATCTACGTTTGATTTCCTTTCCAGGGTCCCTGTACCCTTGCATTATTAGAAGAAGTATTGCACTCAAAAAGGAAAAAATGAATTCCCATAACAAACCTTGTGTAGCTCATCTTTCAGAAGAGTCCCGCAGTTGAGAATAATGTGTCTCAGAACTGCAATGAAGTTATTACAAACATGAATTCAATCAGTCAGAAACCTTACAGAATAGGGAATATATGGAACATTCGATCTCTTCTCTCATATAGCAATGGCCGAACCTCTCAGTGCAGACAGGCAGGTGTCCTGATTGGCCAGTGCGTCTCCCTTCCTCTGCATCGTCATGGTACCCGTGTCACCCAGAGCTAAACCCTTGGTCCGCCGAGGCCCTGCCTTTGGGCCAACCATGTCCGATCCTGAAGAGGGCCCCACCTTAAGCTGGGGGTTACGGGGTCCACAGAAACACACCAAGTGAGTCATTGAAGGTGCACTTTCAGTCAAAAGACTGCTGCCACACATCCATAATGCTCACTCACCTTGATAGCTTCTGAGCCAGGGGTGAGGTCACTCATTAGATGGGTGAAGAGAATCTTAACTCACCTTGATGGCTTCTGACCCAGGGGTGAGGTCACTCATTAGATGAGTGAAGAGAATCTCCGTGTGGGTGGGGCTTCCTTGCAGTACCGATGCAGAGGCTCCTCCCACTCGCACCCACAGCTCAAGTGTGCGGTAGAGGCACACACGTACAGCACTATACACAAGAGCACACACAGCAGGTTAAACACACACGTACAGCACTATACACAAGAGCACACACAGCAGGTTAAACACACACACACACACACAGCACTATACACAGGAGACACACACTCACACACACACACACACACACACACACAGCACTATACACAAGAGACACAGCAGGTTAAACACACACACACACACACACACACACAGCACTATACACAGGAGACACACACACACACACACACACACACGTACAGCACTATACACAAGAGACACAGCAGGTTAAACACACACACACACAGCACTATACACAGGAGACACAGCAGGTTAAACACACACACACGAGGTAAAACACACACACATCGAAACCCCCAGGTTAAACACACACCACCCAGTCACTATACACAGGAAGACACAGCAGGTTAAGGACACCACACACACATTTCACACTAATACACAGGAGACACAGCACACACACACGTACACGCACTATACACAAGCAGACATACAGCAGGTCAACACACACACCACACACCCAGCACTATACCCAGGAGACACCCTCACACACGTACAGTACTATACACCAAGAGACCACGCAGGTTACACACACACACACCACACACACCACAGACCACACAGCAGGTTTAAACACACACACACACAGGATCACACACACACAGCACTATACACAGGAGACACAGCAGGTTAAACACACACACACAACACACCTACACATTCCCCGAGCCCGCACGCACAGCACTATACACAGGAGACAACCAGCAGCAGGTTTGAAACACACACACACACCACACACACACACACAAGCACACACACACACACACACAGCACTATACACAGAGACACAAGCAGGTAAACACACAGCACACACACACACACACACACACGCACAGCACTATACACAGGAGACACAGCAGAGGGTCAAACACACACACACACAGCACTATACACACACACACACGCACAGCACTATACACAGGAGACACAGCAGCAGGTTAAACACACACACACACACACACACACACACACACACAGGAACAGACACACAGCAGCGGGTCAAACCACACAGAAACCCTAAGAAAACTGAGAAGTCCAGTATTTCTCTGGGTTTATTTTACTGAGAAGTCCAGTATTTCTCTGGGTTTATTTTGGATGAGGCGTTGAATTAGGGTCCAGTATTCTCGTAAAATCTCTATTTTAAGTATAGCAAGTATATACCGTAAATCCTCAAATAAAGACCGGGATTCAATTAGAGGCCGGGCTTCAGATAGTAGCCGGGGGCGTGGTCGATACGGACAAATAAAGGCCGGGCCCGAATACAAGCCGGGGGTAAAAAAAAGTTACTGGTAGCCTATTTTACTGTAGCCTACCAGCATCAGTCCATCAGCACAAAGCAGACATCACAACTTAATTGAATGCATTTCATAAATACATGTTCTCCTCATGTTTAATGTTGTTGGCTAATTTCATGGCTGTTTGCAATAAAAAAAGAAATGTTTCAGCCTACAACATAAAAACATAGCTAAAGTCCTGCCATTTATAAATCAAAAAGATGCTGAAAAACTGATTCATGCCTTTATTTCAAGCCGTCTTGATTATTGTAATGTCAATCTTACTGGCCTCCCAAAAAAACAACCGAGAGACTTCAGCTCATTCAAAACTCTGCAGCTGCGGCTATTAACCAGAACCAAGAGGAGAGAGCACATTAGTCCAGTTTTAGCCTGCTCTGCACTGGTTTCCAGTAACTTTTAGAATTGACTTTAAGGTCCTTCTCCTAAATATACACAGCCCTTAATGGGCTAGGACCAAGTTACATTGCAAACTCCTAGTCAAATACTTGCCCTCAAGAAACACTGCGATCATCGAATGCTGGTTTATTGGAGGTTCCCAGCAACAGCCGTAAGAAAATCGGGGACGCAGCATTTGTCAATTAACGCCCCAGTGCTATGGAACATACTGCCTATAGACATCAGGGAAGCAGCTCGCTTAACATCTTTAAAGAAAACTAAAAACGTACCTCTTCACATTAGCCTTTAACTAGCTACCACTATATATTACTATATATATATATATATATATATATATATATATATATAATACCTTTATTTAATTGAATTTAATCTCTACTTTGTTATTAAGGGGTTAGATTAAATATATCTCTGCAGTTTTTATTTCTATCTTATGCTACTCAATTTTATGTATTCAATTTTATAATTTGAATTATAATTATTATTTTATTTTTTTGCACTATATATGAGTTATGTTTCTTTGATGTCTATTTTTATGTGCATGTAATTTCTTTGTGCATATTATGTATTTGCTGTAAAGCACTTTGAGCTGCATTCTTTTGCATGAAAGGTGCTATATAAATAAAGTTTTATTATTATTACAAGGCAAATTTGTTATTATACAGTTACTTGCCTAAACGATAGAAGACATTGCTCCAAAATACCCATTTTTAACAATTTTGTTGCCGCTTCGTGATTTCTGCTAAGAATTTTTTTTTCTTCAGGTTAATAGAACTTTAACGTTCCAGGTGTTGCGTAGCAACCCATTACTTGCTGACTTCAAGTTACAATGACTTTCCGGAACGTTAAATGACCGGACTTCTTGCGGAATGATATGAAAGATGTGAATTAGAAGCACAAAACTCGTTGCCAATGACAGCGGTCATTAACATTTCGCAGTGGTGAATATCAAGAAATTACAGACCTGCTAACGTTGGGGTGCCCCATTCAAATCAACGGAACTTTTTGGAACATTCTGAAGAGCCGTATAATAAGTTAGAAATAATATAAGTAGCAAAACAGACAAAAAGACTTCTGCCCGTGCGCACGCTCATCCAAGATGGCGGGAAAGATGTAGCTAATTCTGCTATATCTGTAGGTAAAACAGTTATTTTACCACCATATAAAGGCCTGCCCCTAATACAAGCCTGCCCCAAATACAGGCCGGTGCGGTGTGCAGCCTAAGTAAATAAAAGCCCTGGCCACAATTTGAGGATTTACGGTAGTTCCTAATCACAACACCTCTGTTTCCTTATTCGGTCAGACATACTGTAGGTTCCATGATGGATAAAGGGAAGGAATCACACGATCAGCCGCATGTTTAGCACATTGAGCGTAAAATGAAAAGAGTTTGTGTTCTGCGTTCTGGCCAAGTAGCTGTTTGTGCTGTTCTCTTCAGCATGCATACATACATCTACCCTTTGTGTGCACATTCAAATGTGTGTATATAACAGTCTGTTACCAGTATGCCCTCTGTTGTCCGACGCTGAAACATCTACCCTTTGTGTGCACATTCAAATGTGTGTATATAACAGTCTGTTACCAGTATGCCCTCTGTTGTCCGACGCTGGCCTCTGGTGGGGGTGTCCATGCTGACAGAGACTGAGAGAACAGCCTCGTCAGCACACTGCTGTACTGGACCAGACTCCCGCCAGCTCTGTCATATACACACGCACACACGCACACACGCACACACGCACACACACACACACACACACAAAGAGAGAAAAACAACTCAGAAAAAATCTCTACTATTCACCGAGTTAAATAACTAAACAAAAGTCCTTCCACGCAAATCTAATTCCCCAACAAATGGTAATGCCTACAGGCATAGAGGATCTCTTCTACCTTAATGAATGGATATATAAGTCCACTGGGGATGCTCATACTGACACCAACAGTAGCATCTTACAAAAAGGACACAAGTGACTTGTATCACAAGCTTTTTCTTTTTGCCAGATTTGTGGTATAGTGTTATAGGCTCCAACATTAAATTTTCCCAGACTAGTTTGTCTCCCCCTACAAGCTTTGCCTACTCAACTTGAACTAAAGTAAGATGTGTAAAGTAGAGGTGTGTAAAGTCATTTTATCCCTCACACTTTGATGAGCGTAGACAGGACCTCCACCGTCTCACTGTGGATAGAGGGCAACACCAGCAGCTTCAGGCAGCCATCACCTGTGAGGTTCTGAAAAAGAATCATCAAAAAGAATGATCCTATCACCATGATTACACAGCAAACTGTTAGCAAAATGACCATTACTGAGTAGTGGATCTATAGTAATTGAGGAAGACACTCACAATGTTCTTGCTGCTCACAGCCAACGCCCGACACACAAAGTTGAGAACATGCTGGACAGGTAATCGGACGGGAGAGCCTGGGTCCACGCTACCCACAGGACAAGAAAGAAATCAAGAAAATGAAATAGTACAACATGTTAGAGTGATTTATACTGAATGTCCTCTTCAGTAACACCACCTGTGTATAACTGTAAGTACCTGAGTGTGTTTTTAAGAGCCAGGCACACAGCCCTGTATCGGTGTATAACTGTAAGTACCTGAGTGTGTTTTTGAGAGCCAGGCACACAGCCCTGTATCGGTGTGTAACTGTAAGTACCTGAGTGTGTTTTTGAGAGCCAGGCACACAGCCCTGTAACGGTGTCTGAACTGGAGAACCAGCAGAGGATCGATGTCATCAAGAGGAGAAAAGGGCAACTCAAGGCCTGGGCCCTCGTACTGCACCACCGCGTCTATGGGAAAACACAAGGGGTCAGTAGTGCACCTCACAGACAGACACAGACACAGACACAGAGAGACACACACACACACACACACACACACACACACACACACACACACACACACACACAAGAGGTGGTGGATTCATATTTCATTCTGTATGCAGAGCATTTTTTGTTCCTTTGATATCCTGGACAACACTACAATGATGTAACGAACCTTTGACATCCTGGACAACACTACAATGATGTAACGAACCTTTGCAAATCCATACATTAAGTTGAACATTTACTTTTGGTCCACATATTCCCTACCTCAACCCTCTTGAGTCAGGGGCCAGATTCTGGCTCTTTGGTCATTCTGACATGCTCTGATATGTTTGAAGATTTCGCCAACTTTTTATATCTAGCACAGCTTCAGGTAAAATAATATGTACTTATTATACGGCTCCTCAGAATGTTGCAGAAAGTTCTACTGATTTTGTGATTCTTCTTCATATCTTTGACATCATTCCGCAAGTAGTCCATTCACTTAACATTTCATTGGAGATTCATTGTCACTTGAAGTCAGCAAGTAATAGGTCGCTAGGCAACACGTGAAACTTCATGGCTTCTAGCTAGATCTCTACCTCTTAGTACTACATGTGCCAGTGCGTGGTTTGAGATACTTGGCAGAGGTGTTGTGTGTTCCAGAGGCCTGGCTCACACCAGAAGTGGACCACAGACCATTTCCGATCGGGCCCAGAGGCTCTGGAACTAACTGCCTGAGGAAATCAGGTTGGCCGAGTCTGCGGCATCCTTTAAGTTCCATCTTAAAACCCTCTTTACAGGGGAGCCCTTCCCCATATTGTTTTTTATATAGCCCACCTAATTGTTTTTATCGGTTTTCTTTTCAAACCTAATTTCATGACTTTTTTTTCATGCCCCTGTGAAGCACTTTGTAACATGGATTCTATAAATAAAGATTATTATTATTGTTATTATTATTATAATAAAAGAAAAGTCCGGAACAAAACCACCCATCCATCCAAGTACACACAGCATGCTCACCAGTCTCTGCTCCTTGGTAGAGCTTTGCCAGAATGCTGTTAGCTGAAGCCAGGAGGCAATGCGTCTGATTGGTCCAGCTCTCGGCTCTGCGACTGCCACCCCCCCTCTCCAGGACGCCCCCCAGGCATGGCAGGCGGCCGTAACACTCACATGCCACCTTCGGATTAAGAGGGAGATTAGAGTTTCAGAAACAAACATATCAGCTGAATGAATATTCACACATTTCATACATCTGAATTAAAAAAAAATGACCAACAAACCTCTTGCACTTTGGGATTATCAGAATCCATTTTAGACAGGAAATAGGCACCCAGCTTTTCCTGTGACGGTAAAACACATTCATTGCTACTGTACAAATAACATCTATTGACAAGTGGATATTTTCCACAAAGATGATCTGTAGTGAAATCAAATGTCCATTCACTCACCCTCAAAGAGCCACAGGCGCGGGGGTAGTAAGTCATACACGCCATCATACCTTCCATCGCCACCAGGTGGGACTGTCGCACACAGGAAGAGAACGCACTTCATTCACAATCACTGGGGCAGTTTGGCAATATACACAGGTGATCACACCCTTTTCTGTTTCATTCCGTTTTAAATAACAGTGAGCAAATGTATAGGGCAGGGAGGAGAAGGGGAGGGAGACGATCAGAAACATGGGACATGAATTCATACACGCATCAGGATGAGCATGCCAGCATACATGTGGCAAATGTACACAATACATACAAACATAACATGGTATATAAACCATTCATACAAAGTTGTTAGTGGATAAGGTGGGGAGAGAACACTGAAGTTTTGTGTAAACCACTTATACATTGGGTATACAGTGTGCTCGTAAGGGGAAGTAGAGCAATGAAACCTTAACAAGTTCATATTTTCATAACATGCATCAGTGTCTGTCACATTCCAAATCAAACTCAAATCAAAACATGATATGAATGAATACATGCAAAAAAGCTATTGAAGGAGCTGAAAAATCAGAAATAAGGATCAGAGTTAATAATGATTGACAATAATCAATAATCCAATGAATCTAACTTTCAAATGTATCTGGACTTAGGTTAAAATGTAAGCGTTTCTGGTTGAATGTCCTGTTATATAAAATGACCTGGGAGAGGTGTGGTTGAATGTTTTCACCACCTCTCCTCTCTTGGTCATATCTAAGTGTCTTTGTATTCTTTCAAAAACATTTATGCTAAAGTAAAAACAATCCCAAAAAAAAGAAAAGCCCAGGACATTGCAGCCTCAAACTAAATAGAGCTGTTAAAGGTCCACTGTGTAATGATGCACATCATCAAAGCTTTGTTTACATTCATGGGGTTGCACAAATGAAAGAATTGGGTCTTTATTAAGAGGACAAACAATCTAATGTCAAGATCATTCCTACATGAAAAATTATTTTTGCCAAGCCATTTTTATAATATTTTGGAATATTCTGAAATGTATTGACTAAATCAGCAGGTACTCAAGTAGCAATCTGGCTAACTGTTTAGTAAAATCTTACTGCAAACTTCATGGAAATCCACACACACAAATACAAAATTCAAACAGAGGGCATTACACCACACTCCAGAAAAGGTTACCAATAACAATGAAATTACCTAGTTGACATAATTAACCTATAATTATTATATTAGTAATTCATATAATTTAAATTATTATAATGAATTATAATTAGCTATAGTATAACTACCTCTGTAATCACGTCAACGATTGTCTAAACAACAAATATAATCATATTTGGGTAGCAGACTTGCAACTAACTGAAGCTACAATCTTTTAAAAACTGCTACTGTACAGTGCTGCTACTTGAAGGAGTTGAACTTTGAGAACCTGTCAGGACTCTCAGGTCAGGACAAGTAAATGACAGGACAAGATTAGAGTAGCCTAGCAATGGAAACATGTCTGTCATCTATCAGAACATTTCAATGAGCTGCTTTCAGTTCACAACAGGACTGGACGCTTGACAGATAGTTTGTTTAAAATGATGGAGTAGTTACCACACAGACAGACAGGCAGGCACACTACTATTGGTCCAAATTCCATTCTAGTCAACATAAACAATTACATTGCAAATTTAAACACACAATCCCACACTACTCAGTAAACAGCATATCGGATTTCAAAACTACTGTTGAAATAAAAGAATGTCAACATTGTTGTGTCAACACTTGTATACAAACATATCAGAAGGTTACCAAACATACCTCTGCCTTTAGGCTAAGCAGGGAGGTCAAGATGCCCAGGATGGAGTTGAGTCCAATCTCCCTGGCCAGTTCTGGGATCTGTGAGGAGTACTGCAGCAGGTCCTGGAGCGCAATAACTGCCATCTGAACTGAGGGCAGAGGGGCCTGGGACTGGACACGCCGGGAGAAGAGACAGAGGATCAGTTGGCTTGAATTCACAGAATCTGACGATATATCAAACATGTCTTCACTGAACTTTATATCTGTAGAAATAACTTTAGCTGCCTACCAGTCACAAGGAAGACTAATTAGGAAAATGTATGACGGGTACAGGATGCACACAGAATATTAACATGAGAAGGAATGTTTGGTTGCATTGGATGCTCAACCACTCCTGGGTCTCCATAACAACACACACTGGATCTCATGCAGGAATATACAAAACAAATTTCCACTTATTTTTGTTCATATCCATGAGTTTTTCGTATTTTGTTGGAACCCACTGATTCTGGGGTTCACCAATGTTTCTTATTTTTGTGCTTGTCTTAGGCAAAAAATGTTCTTCAAAGTGGTCGAGAACACTCTTACCAAGTGTAAACATGTTTTCAAAGTCCACAAATTCTGTGCCCAACACAAGAACACACACATGTCGACTGCGTTTATTTAGGCTAACGGTATGTGTCGAATTCCATTTTTTCGGTGGCCTCTCTCCAATTCCTGGGGATGAGCCAGAGTAATTACACTTGGCATAACACCTGCCCTTATATAGTGTTTAGGGGGTGTTACCCATGTAAATAATAAACAACCAGTCACCTGCCTCCATTTCATGATCAAGTGGGATTTATCATCCAGTACACTAGGGTAAGAGCAGATTTGGATGGTTAAGAACATTTGGTGCATCTAGAAATGTAAGAGCATGGTTCTACATGAGGCTGTGTCAGCTCACCTGAATGACCTGCTGCAGAGAACGCAGCCAGGACAAGCAATGCTGCTGAAATAGTTCATTGGAGCCATCCTTCACCAGCACTGACAGAAGACAGAGACCCTCAAACCTATCGTATACATTAACAAACAAACAAAAAGGAACGTTATAAGATGCTCACAAAACAAAAAACATGTTTTATTATGTCACATCAAGACAGTCTGAGACATGTCAGTGATCGTCTCGCTTTGGAACCGTCACATTATGTAGAGTTGACCTTTCGGAGAAGCAATTGACTCACCTGGTTTTGCTTGAGCCTAGACGTGCATTGCTGAGTCCCACGAGACCACCAACCGCTCCACAACTCTGCATACATGTACATGTATACAATAAGTGCCCCCAAGAATAACAGCATTCAACAAAAATGTGACAGCATTGTTAGCCGAGATCATCTGGCAATGAAATATGATGATGCTCTATTTGATCTAATTGTCGAACATCTTTTATGTTGGTGAATTGTTTAACTAGCCGAGTTAACATATGGCTAACGTTAACTGCATCCATCCTGTGTAGAGTATGATGACAGACCAAACGGTGGAAGACCAAGAACACATGGATACAACCAATTCTTCAAAACGACTTTACATGGGCACTTCAGATTCATTGTAACAAAAGTCAACCAAAAATGTGGTCTACCTTTCCGCAAGCTAACTTAGCTATCCTGTGTTAGATAGTTTGCCATCATGGCTAGCTAACGTTACGCTAACAGCAGGGTGACCATGAACACACTCGTGAAGCAGTTTACCTGTGCCGAGACCACTCCATGCTCCCGATAATTTGCCAAAAGTGAGGGCAAATATTCGGGTCGCTCCTCTTTCAAAACTGACACTAACCCCTCGGTCAGCCGCATACTGGCGGAGCCATGCAGCCAACCCGCCGTAGCCATCTTTGAGCTTCGGCACACAACTACGTCATCATCACTCGACGAAACTTTCAGGTTGGGGCATTTACTGCATGCTTTACTTGTTGTCTATGGTCGGGCCTTTTCCAAACCGGACCCTAATATGGTTATTATTGTGCCTCATTCCTGAGCGTGCAGTGGGCATTTTTGAGCCCCGAAAATTATATTTAGTAGAGAGTTGTTTTCTCCTACAAAGATAAACTTGGTTTGCGTGGTTTCAACTTCCAATGTACACAACCTCGTACACTGTCTTTCTCACTCGCTTGTTGTTTCTTTTCTGTGCCCGCTACAGACGTTCGTAAAGCGTGACATGGTACAAATGCATCAGTAAACCCCCAAAGGTTCTTTTAACGGAACCCTCTGAAATTGTTCTATAGTGAACGTTTTGAAGGTGCCATATGTACAAAGCTATAGAAACCCTTAAAGGTTCAATATAGAACCTTTTGTTTTTTGAGTTTAATGTCAACTAGCATCAGTGGAGGAAGTGGTCACATTTGTCCAGTTGGTATACGTGTTGGATGGCAGATTATAATCACACTGGGTTAGGATTGTATAGCTTTTTTTACGGTACTATATCACTTGGTGGAACAGGGCAGAGATCATCTTTGCTCTCCCGTGAGCGTGTTTACAGCCTGGGCTTGCTCCGGACACTTGAGGAAATAATTATATGTATATGGCCAACACCTAGAACAAAATAATGTTGAATAATGTTAAAATAGGTTGATTATTTAAAAAAGAAAATAATGTGAATCAAAACCTATTCGTGCAGTTCAATCACGTTCTGCAAAACATTGTCAGTGGCTTTGAGATACAACTGACAATGTTGCCCTCTTCGTAGACAATATAGATATATATATTGTGTTTCAGTATTCAGGCAGTTCTGTCAAGCATTTTTATGTGCAGCATGTTGTAAAATATAAAATTTGTGTTCGATTAAACTTGGTAGCCCCACCTGTTTCTCTTGTCATGAGCCACTGCAAGTAACAAATATTTAAGCAATATAGTACGAGTGCGAGTGGGGTAGGTAAGGGATATTCCCACGGGTGGTGTTCGGCCGTAGCCACGAGGCCGGAGGACACATTCTATGGCTGTGTTCGGATTCTTAGATAGCTGTCTAATCCTTGATCTCTAGTTGGACAGGTGTCTGACGAGAGAGGTCCCTTCGGGGGAAGGTATCTCAAAAACCGTTGATTTCGAACAGTCTATTGACCGATCGCCAGGGCCCCGCCCCCTTAGTTACTGTTGCTACGTCCGACACAATTCCCGGAACTGTCAAGCCAAAAGCCATGGCGAGTACGGGGACAAGCGCTATAGCTGTCAGTGTGAGTGATGATTTTTGGAGTAATAACTCCGCGATATCCTCCAGATCAAGGCAAAAGGGACTGCAATATGCAGTGGAAGGATATATCCAAAATATTAACATCAACAACGAAGTGGACACAACAATAATCGAAGCATAAGCATACAGGTCTCAATAAAAAAAATGAGAAACCCCACGACCTCTTCATTAAATGCAACCAGCACAGCCTTGTAGACTAGTCATGTTATTTCACCACTGGGTAAGATCTGTATATAATATTTCAAGCTAGCTAATAACCTACAAAGATTCTTTATTCTTATTATTTATTCTGTCTCTGGAGGTATCTGTCTATCTAGCTAGCTAGGATGGTGACAATCTAGAGAACAGTACAGTGATGTACCAGTGTGGATCAAGATAGCTACTAGTAACGTTATTGTTCAAGGGATGTGTGTGCATGTTGCTGAAAGTATTTCACAGTCACTGTAGTGATAACTTGCTTGTAAACTGACGATCCTGATGTAAAGCTATGGCTTTGTATCAGATCGCCAGGTTATTGCTCTCAGGTTGTGCCTTATGCATACCTTGGGATACTCAGGAGTAGGTTGCCCATTCACAAAATGCCACAAAGATTAAAATAAAAAAACTTCATAATGGCCTTTTGTTCAACATTGATACAGTATGTTAAGCTCGAGCTGGTCTCTCCAACTAAAGTGTTAATGTTAAAATGTTAATATTACCGTCTGTAAAATTGCACGCTGAGCTATCCTAGCTAGCGATGTTGATGTTACGTCTGTAAAATTGCACGCTGAGCTATCCTAGCCAGAGATAGCAAACGCCAGCAGCATAAATACAAAGTGTTCGTTAAAAGTTCTGTTCAATGTTGTATCAAGCATAAATACAAAGTGTTCTGTTCAATGCTGGCGTTTGCTATCGCTAGCTAGGATAGCTCAGCGTGCAATTTTACAGACGGTAACATTAACATTTTGACGGTAACATTTTGATTTTAACATTAACACTTTAGTTGGAGAGACTAGTTATGTACTTGTAGTGGTAATAATACAAGGTGTCATGAACCATAACTGTTTGGGGATGTTCTCTCAACTAGACAGTTAGTTATCATACCTAGCGATAGCGTAGTTCGCTAGATAGATATCATAGCTAGCTGCAAGCAGCTTCATTTACTTTGGAGCAGACATATGTGTGTTTTTCGATCTATTGAGTTGAGAGTGTGGTCTCCCACACTGTTTAATCCACCGCCGGCACCTTTCCTCTTGTGTTTTGGGTTTAGGAAATGCGAGAAAAAAACGACGCATCCTTCTAATCTCTGTGTCAGATCTTAAAGTCCCGTAAGCACACTGCTTCACCATGCTGCTCAGACCTCAAAGTTGTCGGACCTTCTTCTCTTAGTAGCGGTTGCTAAGGTATGATTGGACGAGGGCCGTTCTAGGGAGGAGTTTCGCGATCGGTCAATTAAGATAGGATGTACGGCAACATGACGCTGTGTCATCATCCTGTGTGTGCTTATTTGCTAGCTAGCAGCTACTGTTAGCGACCTGGCTAACGGATACATCGCTAACGAAACAGACTATTTTTGTTAATCAATCATGACATAAGTACATAGTACACTGTTTATTTCTCGGTAACTTTTTTAAAAAATTACCAAAAAAAGCAAAGAAACGTACATCGGTGAATACTTTTGTGGAACTTCGACGATTTCATCCGCCATCTTTTTTTAAATTTGTCTCCGGTTAGGGAATGGCGCAGAGAGTTATGGGTAATACCTGCCGCCATAAGACAGCAAGGCAGCTCAGTTGCTCTCTTAAAAAATGACCGTTATGTGACGTATTTCAAGGTATCTTACTAGAGAGGAAGAGAGGGTTTAAGACAATTCGAACAGTCCTTGCTCTCTTAATAGGAAGGAAGGAAGGAAGGAAGGGAGCATTTTAAGCCAATTCGAACAGGGCGTATGTGTCGTGCATGTCTGACCTTGTTTGGCATCGCTAGCAAGTTCCCAAACAAGAAATAATAACAAGCTAATAATGCAATGCTGATGTTTTTAGATGTAATACATTTTTATGACCACTAGAGTGTAATGCCGACCACTGAATGAGAATAGTTTTGCGTGAATGTTAGAAAATGGATGGGGTTGAGTTAATTTGAATTTCTTTCACTTTGTATTTAAATGTTTTTAATATTTAGCTTGTTTAGTTATGAAATATACCCCGATATGTGATCATATGTATGTATTTAGATACAGATTGGAACTGAAAGTATTTACCCCATACACTCAAGACCTACATTTACTTGCACAGTCACAATAAAGTTTTTATGACATATTACCCTTTTTGGAGTTTCGAACTAAGCTATAGAAGAACAAACAAACAGAAGTGAGCCAGTTTTGGGAATAAGGGAAAGCTCTTCTCTCTATGTGGATAGAGAAAGGGAACTTCACTGAAAGGCTTGAAGATCCACCAGGGAGAACCACATGCAGAGGCCCTGCACTGAGCACCACTGGATAAGGAGAAGCTGAAGTCTGAGCACCACTGGATAAGGAGAAGCTGAAGTCTGAGCACCACTGGATAAGGAGAAGCTGAAGTCTGTCGGTGCACTGGGCACTACTGGATAGTGGGTTGAAGTCCACCGGTGGGTTGAGCACCAAAGACCACAGGACATCAGTACCCCTGCTAAAGCTGAAGGATCATCTGGCTTACTTGCACACAATGGTGGAATGGTGGATCATGTAGCTGGCAGGTAGGAAGGAAATATTACAAGGAAGGAAATATGCAGTGGACTGAAACCACATGTTAGATGGCCAGGGGTTTCTGAAGTCAAGGAATAGAGTTGCATCAATGTTGATTGAAAAGGAATTTAAATCAACATTCTATAATTATGGCATGGAAAGATACTGAGTTTGTCCAAAAGCTAGGAAGGAAAAGCAAGGTCAAGTCAAGACAACAGAGGAGGAGAGAGAGGAGGCAGCTGAAGAACCACTAGTTCAAATCAAGCTGAATGACAATCTGAAATGGGCAAAGATGAAAGTGAAACCTAGCAAATCTATCAAGTGTATCTGTCAGTAAGGGAAAACTGGTGGAAGAGAGTTTTCCATTGATGGTGAGGTGATTGGTTCTATTGTAGTGAAGAGTAAAGAGTTTAGGAAGGTGGTCCAATTCCATGTTGAGTGACTGAGGACCGGTTGAAGAGCTTAGAGAAATCATTAAGGCTATCAATGCCTCTGATAAGACCTTCTTGCCTGGTACATTGAAATTGTGGTGCTTGCAGTTTGGGCTTTTGTCATGAATCAGGTGGCTTTTCACTCTATATGAAGCTGCTATTACTTCATCATATTAAGTCAGATATTGACAAAGATTTCAGTTCATTCATAATAAAAATATATAATGGCATATAATGAATGGCATTGCAGGAGCATTACTGGAGCATTGAGATCTGGGGTTTGGGTTCACTTGTGAGAAACACAAACAGAACACAAACTAGCATAAACTTGCAGCAAAACCTGCTAATGTGTGGGAGTATATTTTGAGGACTGAAAAATCAATAAAACAATGAAACAGTAAAAACTTAGTATTTTACCTCTACTACATATCATTGTGGACACATTTGTATTTATTTAAAAAAAATGACATACATTTATCATAATTGCTGTTGTCCAATCTTTTAAGTCTTTCCAGTTGTTAACAAGAGCTGTTACAGTGTAGTTATACAAACAAATGGTGCAGAATATACAGTATACATGATACAAATATAGGGTCATACTGGCAAGACCTTAATAGGACAAGTACACTTTACTGTTTTCTTTGGGGGAAAAAATACAATCAATCTGGTTTTGAAAGGTGAAATTCTGAACTGTGCACTAATACTTCATAATGCAGCACATCAGTTAAGTAGCAGCGACCTCTATCTTCTCTTAGTGTCTTCAGCGAAAGGAGTATTAAGGTGGCAGTATACATCCATAAAATGTCATCTGAATCACACAGCCATTGGAACTGTGAGTGTTCCTGATGAAATGCATTTACTCTAGACAGAAATTAAATAGTATGATGGAACTTTGGTTTGTCTTTCAACTAATAACTCACAAACCACCTTTAGTTCCCCCTGGAATGGGCATTAGGCTGTTTGAATGAATGACCTTTAGTTCCCCCTGGAATGAGCATTAGGCTGTTTGAATGAATGACCTTTAGTTCCCCCTGGAATGGGCACTCGGCTGTTTGAATGATTGACGCAAACAATTGAGTCTTCTGCATGCACACATGCATCTCGTGAATATCAGAAAGATGATTATGTTTCAAGAATGTACGAGCAGTTTACAGACAAACCAACACCTCCTTTTTGGGGCCACAACAGAACTCAGTCCTACAAGCACCAATCACATTCACTACAAAGGAATTAGGAATGACGTGAAGATTACCATGTGTTTCTAGTGTCCAGTGCTTCTCTTATATGGACAGATCTCTTACATACACAAATTCCAGTTTGTCAAGACTTTGCACTCAATGATGACCTTGTATCAATGTGTCTATAAAACCTCTGCACTCAAAAAAACAATTGGCTCCTCAATTTAAAATAACATGCAAAGAAACTAGCAAGCATAATTATCCACTTCTTAAGACAAGGCTGTGATATTATTGTTGATTTTGCCAACTTGAGAATTTGTTATCCTACTAAGTGACTACTGGACCAGATTCTGGCAGAACAATGACATATCTGCCTTTCCCAATGCTGGGAACGAAAAATAAAACAAAAACGTATATGTGATGTATAGGTTTTGGCCGAAGAATTCTATCAGAGGAGATTTTCACATGAATTTGATCTTTTCAAAAGCATGCTGTAGCCAAGGTGAATATATTTCAGGAGGCAGGGATGGCAGTTAGATTATTATTTTAATTTAAAAAGAAAGGATAGCACGATGCCTCTGGTCATATTTTTAAATCCTCTTGCTGCTGAGGTTAGTTTCAAACCAAACCAGTAACGGAAGAGCATGCATGTCAGTCTCTTTAGAACAAAGAATGACAAAACACTTCCATGGAAATTGTGAGAGAGATAGCTTTCACCAAACTTACATCAACATTCTAAGCTTTATGAACTAACATTAGCGCTTCCTTCTGTTTTCAAAAGGCAAAATAACAGAGACATTGGTCCTCCGATCTGTAACGTGAGATTATGTTAAATGGGTAATAGATGGGTAGAATATGAGTTGTGTGTGGCAATGGTAACATGGCTGTTAAAGTTTGCTAGCCAGGTTGGTAATTGTAAACTGTAAATTCCACTTATTAACCAAAAATGTTTCTGTTATCACTGCCTGTTGATCTTACACTGCAGATTGCACGAAGTCAAGTTCCAGAAACTGATTATGTTGCAGTACTACCCTATTTGGTTAAAGGTTAGTCCAGGGCGATGCCCATCTCCACTCCACAGATGGATTTTAAATCACAATGGGGCTTGGCCAGAGCACTATTCATTATGTGGATATGTGTCTGGCCATACCAGGCTAGCATGTTTCTTTCTTTTTTTTTTACTTAGACCTATCCCAAGAAAAAGGTACTATACTGGAATTATAGTTAGTTACACTGCCAAACATAAAGAATATGTCAGAAATAGTGCGCATACCCCAGTGTAGCTGACAAAATGCACTAAGTTAATATACCTCCGCTAATTTACCAGCAGCCATTTGAGAAGCAAATCAACAGTATTATTTTGACTCATGTCACAAGGGCTCTTTAACCAGCCCATGGTCAAACAGCAATTTACATCATTTTGATAAAACAGTGTCATTTTACCTGCATCTGGTCCAAAAGCCATTGCCTGTTTACTTCTGTTAAGGGAGTTGTGCTGAGGATGTGCAGGAGATTCAGCTTTTCTCTCTTCCTGCTGCGCTATACAATACTGCTTCATTTATTAGCACACACATTTCTTTTGGCTACTCGGCCAACACTTATAAATAAATAAATAGCAGTGCATTGACACTCCTTCAGTTTAGATCAGAGGGACATACACACACAAACAAACTAAATTTCTTTGGTTAAAACATTTAGTATATCCTTCTTGGGTTTCCATTAAAAGTATCAGCCGCGAGAGCACCCATACCAAAAGTATGTTACTGTGTGCCATGTATAGTGTTCTCAGGAAGCACCTATGGCAGTATTTGGGAACAAATCCTGTGAAAAAGGCACCAAATGCAAAAGCAAAATGCGGAGGGATAATAGCTGTAGTGTCCTTGAAGAGCTAATCACTCTCCAGCTTACTTTGGGGAAGAGTCTGGCATCTAGCCCTACCTAACCCTTGTGCCTCCGTGATCTCAATAACGTCCATAGTCCAGCCCTCCTCCCTGGCCCAGGCTGTCCCTCAGGCCGCGGAGCTGCTCCTCCCCCAGACGCATCTTATCATCCAGCTGCCTCTGCTCCACCAAGAGTGCAGCCTTCATCTTGACAAAGTGTTTGTAGTCACGCAGCCGCTCCGGGGTGAGGCAGCCGCCCAGCACGCGCCCCACTGCCTCCTCCCGCCGCTCCACGTGCTCCTTCAGCTCCTGAGCCTCGCCCAGCTGCAGCAGCAGTTGTGTCTTCTTCTCCAGCAGGGGGAGCTGTGGAACCACAGAGTGGGCACCAGGACATGAGGATCAGTGAGCGGAGGTGAGGAGAAATTCATATAATCAATGTGCAACTGATCTTAGAACGAGGAAAGCATTGAGAATATTTGCGGAAGAAAGAAAAATACCATGGGGAGAATAGGTGTTAGTTATGCAAATATAGCTGTGGTTAAGAAAGTACACACACAGAAACACATCACAAAAATAAAGCGTAGATTCACAAACACCTTAAGGCCATGCTTCCTACTCTTGTCAGAATTGGGTCACAGTGTAATCTCAAAATTGGGTATGAATCAGATATCTGATCATGCGACAGATTGGAAACACCATTTGTGAGAAGTCATATTGGATCTACAGTATGCCCATCCATTTGCACTATTTGAGATGGCAGAAGTCACTTGTCTCATCTCACCCTTTCAGTGTGGCACGTCTCCACATGCAGGCAGTCCAGGGCACTCTCCACGCGCAGCAGCCTGCCGGAGAGGGACAACAGGAGGCTCACCACCTTCTCCAGGTCCCCGATGAACATGCGGAACTTGTCCACCTCGTTGGGTTTGCAAACGGTCATAACCAAGGCCTCCACTTCTTCACCCAGCTGGGTGTTGGCTTTGATGTCCTCCTGCAAATCTCGCTGAGCGTCCTGCAGCACACACAACTTCTTACGCAAGCTCTCCATTAGCTGCCTCTAAAAAGACACAAACACACAAACAGAAATAAGATTAACAAACCATACAAGACATTTAACATTATTTCACAATAAATGATTTTCATATATGGGCACAATGGTTGCAAGGCTAGTGGCTATGACCTTCAGCCTTGTGGTAATCACACACGTCCTGAACTGTGGCGCGCTGGCCTTGGGGTGTTCCACCATGACAACGTGCACCCTCACGGAACACATGTGAGTTATCGACACGGTTGTCTCTCCCCTCCTGCCATACTCACACCTCTCAGCGCACAACCTCTCATACTCACACCTCGTAGTTCACAACCTCTCATACTCACACCTCGTAGTTCACAACCTCTCATACTCACACCTCGTAGCGCACAACCTCCCATACTCACACCTCGTAGCGCACAACCTCCCATACTCACACCTCGTAGTTCACAACCTCTCGTATCTTATGCATTCACCATTTGGGTAGGCTACTGATCACTGATCTGGCCTTTTACGCATCAGGTTATTTCCCTGCCTCTGGTTTGTCCATTCTCTGACCTACAGTATTGATGAGTCTGGTGTGTCCATTCTCAGACCTAGAGTATTGATGAGCCTGGTTTGTCCATTCTCAGACCTAGAGTATTGATGAGTCTGGTTTGTCCATTCTTAGACCTACAGTATTGATGAGTCTGGTGTGTCCATTCTCAGACCTAGAGTATTGATGAGCCTGGTTTGTCCATTCTCAGACCTAGAGTATTGATGAGTCTGGTTTGTCCATTCTTAGACCTACAGTATTGATGAGCCTGGTTTGTCCATTCTCTGACCTAGAGTATTGATGAGCCTGGTTTGTCGATTCTCAGACCTACAGTATTGATGAGTCTGCCTTGTCCATTCTCAGACCTACAGTATTGATGAGCCTGGTTTGTCCATTCTCTGACCTACAGTATTGATGAGCCTGGTTTGTCCATTCTCAGACCTAGAGTATTGATGAGCCTGGTTTGTCCATTCTCTGACCTACAGTATTGATGAGCCTGGTTTGTCCATTCTCTGACCTAGAGTATTGATGAGCCTGGTTTGTCCATTCTCAGACCTACAGTATTGATGAGCCTGGTTTGTCCATTCTCAGACCTACAGTATTGATGAGCCTGGTTTGTCCATTCTCAGACCTACAGTATTGATGAGCCTGGTTTGTCCATTCTCTGACCTACAGTATTGATGAGCCTGGTTTGTCCATTCTCAGACCTAGAGTATTGATGAGCCTGGTTTGTCCATTCTCAGACCTAGAGTATTGATGAGCCTGGTTTGTCCATTCTCAGACCTAGAGTATTGATGAGCCTGGTTTGTCCATTCTCAGACCACTGACATTTGGTCCTCACCGCTGCTTGGCATGGAATGGCCCTATAATGTCTCAAGGCAAACAAATGGCAAACAGCCAATCAGAGGTCTCAGCCTGAACTTGGAAATGAGTTTCTTACTTTGTAGTTGAGCTCCTCATCTTCATTCTTCCTCTTGTTCAGGGATGCCATCATTTGATTGAGTAGCTGGACATTAGCTGCAGACTTGTTGTAATACGCGGTGTTGTTGGGTTGCATTGCATCTGCATTGAGTCCAGGGGGCGACCTGTAGTACGATAGGACAATAAGGACATGGACAGGACATGCAATACCAGACACTTTTTATGCAACAACATCTGATACATTACGGTTTAGCTTCTCTATAAATAAGTATAGATAAGAAACCAATATCTGATTTCTAACACACTCTGCTACCTCTCAAGTGTGTCTCCGCTGCGCTCCAGAGTAAGGTGTTCCACCAGAGCCCTCGGACCCAGCTTGGCTTCCTCCTGTGGGCTCTCCACCTGTGGGAGGGCATCCATGTCCGTCTCCAGTACAGTTATGGGGCACGCAAAGCACTGCATCTCCCCCCGGACCTCTGGCCTTCTGCACTCCTCCTCCAGGGTCTCCCCCTCAGGGAGGTCATCGATGTCCGTCTCCATGGGTGCATCTGCGTCCTGTCTCGGGGGCTCAGTGCATGTTCTGGAGTGCTCCAGCTGCCTGTAGCAGAGCTGTGGGGCGCCAGACCCTGTCCTCTGCTGGGACAGGTAGTCAATGGTGAAGTAAGACTCGGAGGTCAGCTCCCGCTCATTGGAGGCGTCTTCCTGGACTGGTGCAGCAGGGGGCAGTGCTGGGGTGCTGTCCCTACTGCAGGATCTCTGTGTCACACTGCTGCTGCTGGGTCTCTGTGTCCCGCTGCTGGGTCTCTGTGTCACACTGCAGTCCCACTCAGCGGCGCCCCAGGGTTTCAGAGATACAGGCTTCAGGACCGGTGACTGAACATGATCTTCCTGACGCAGTGTTCCAGCTTCAAATAATCTGGTGAAGGAAGTTTGACAAATAAGCATCTAAACTCAGATGTTATGCTGGTTTAACCAATACATTACACCCTTCTGCTTTATCTTGGTAGAATAAAATATGTATGGAAAGTCATGAAGTATTTATACACGATAAATACATGAAAAACCTTTAACATTTGTTTAAAATGTAACTGGCTTGGGTGCCATGTTTTGTGTGAAGATGTTTGAGTGGTAAAGTGTATAATGCATGACTGGGTGAGATGATGTGTGTGTGTTGGTGACTGGGTGAGATGATGTTGTGTGTGTGTTGGTGACTGGGTGAGATGATGTTGTGTGTGTTGGTGACTGAGTGAGATGATGTTGTGTGTGTGTTGGTGACTGGGTGAGATGATGTGTGTGTGTTGGTGACTGAGTGAGATGATGTTGTGTGTGTGTTGGTGACTGGGTGAGATGATGTGTGTGTGTGTGTTGGTGACTGGGTGAGATGATGATGTGCGTGTGTTGGTGACTGAGTGAGATAATGTTGTGTGTGTGTTGGTGACTATGGCCTTTACCGTGAGCACTGTTCAGGTGGATTAAGGGGTGTGACGTTCTCGGTTGGTGCTGGGTCCACTGGCCTGAAGGCTCCGTGTACGTGGGTGGGGCTGGGTGGGGCTGGACTCCGCTCCTGACGGAGATGCCAGCTGGCTGGGCCCTCCCTTGGCGGCAGGCTGTAGGCCCGCTGTCTCTTCACCTCAGGAGTGCTCAGGAGTGGAGAGGGAGAGGGAGAGGGACTGGGCTCTGGCTGGACGTGCAGGGCTGAAGACTGGGGCTGGGTAGAGGAGGGGAAGAGGCTGTGGTGGGAAGCCCTCCGCCGATAGTACTGATCCCATTTTGGAGGAGGGGGGCGAGGTGGGGGCAGGGCTTTGGGTCTGGCTAGACTTGAGAAGGATCTGCCCCGTTCCTCTTTCAAGGCAGGTGTTTCAGTCGGTACTCGCTTATGAGAGAACCTCTGATCCACACTCAGGTTGGTTTCAGATATCGCACGACTGCGGAGTGGTGAGGACGAACCAAAGCAATCGGACCGGCTGCTCACAGGAACCCTGTTCCTTCTTTGACCATGGTAACCCTGGCAACCAGCTCCATTTCCAAGGCTGCAGTCATGTCTGCATTGTGAGTAGTCCCTGAGAAAGGAAATACCTGAGTGATTACAGATTCGTCTACCCGCTCTCCATTGTGTTATCCCATCATACACTAAAAACTGTAGTATCCCATACAGAAATATGTCCACTACCCCTGGGAAACCATACATATTTAGACATGATTACAAGGGAGATTTTCAATGGCAATTAGCAAATGCCCTGAATGCCTTCTCATGCACTTTAGAAGAGGTCAAACCCACTTAACTCTGCTAGGACATACACTAACAGGAAGTGACCTCACCTCTCAGTCAAGCTGAACTTCCTGTTTAGTTTTGTTTGTTCCCGCTCGCTCACAGGATATGCCTGGAGAAGAAATTGACCATGTTATTCAATCACAGTTTGCCACAGGACAATGCAAACTCGAAAAGAATGGTTCCAAGTACAAGCTGATGGCCAGAGATCATGAGTCATAAAATGAGAAAATCCAGGCCAACAAAAAAAAAAAAGTAAAGACAAAAAATGTGTCTTAGTATTTAGAAACTATACTAAGGACAAAACATGGGAATAACAAGGCCATACTAATGTGCCCTGAATAGACACTCAATATCTTTTTGACACTTTGACAAGTTTATGAAATCTATATTCTCAGCTCAGGCCCATTCCATTAAACGTTACACTTTTATTATGGAGCAGACAACCACGTCTTATTTGAAAATGGAAGGAAGATTTAGATCTCAGGCTAATTCAATTGATTTATTGACCGACTTACTAAACCTGGTAAATCTTCAATAAGCATTGTAAATAGGGAGGTAAGGAGTAAATAAGCCTATAAACCATTAATTGCAAGTGATTTAACATGAATTGCCAGTGATTTATGTGTTGCAAGTACCTAGCAAGCCAAGGCTAAAAAGCTTTTTGTAAAGACAATACGTCACATATTTATTTATTATTGTCACCTCTGTAGCACTGAATAGCCACAGCTATTCGTAATAAAACATGTTTCATGACAGATTCATTTGGAATCCAAGTACCGTAATTTCCGGACTATTGAGCGCACCTGAATATAAGCCTCACCCACTGAATTTTTTAAATATAATTATTTTTAACATAAATAAGCCGCACATGTCTATAAGCCGCAGGTGCAGCCAGTTACGATAAGTGCACTGTTGCTTTAAGAGAGCACAGTTGCAAGAGTCAATCAGAAGCTAGAACGTTAGATTGAAGACAGTGAGATAGAAGAAAGACGCTAAGTTTGAAACCAATGAGCTAAAGAACTTGAAAAGACTGGATTTGTATTGTTGTAAACTGTTTTGAGTTGTGTTCTGTCTACGCCGGTAGACTGTGGTTATTTTGACATTAGTTAAGTTATTGAGATACTGAGAAATCGCGTGGAGCTAAGCATCCATGCGGCTGCATCCATGCTAGCATCCTAGCTCCACAAAGCCACCGTATACAGTCACAGGTATCATAATCCATAAATTAGCCGCGTCGTTGTTTAAGCCGCGAGGTTCAAAGCGTGGGAAAAAAGTAGCGGCTTATAGTCCGGAAATTACGGTAACTGTTAGTCAGAGTTATGTGTAATTGTGTGTAATGTGTAAGCTCTGTCCATGCAGCCAACAAACAGACATATAAACTCACCTCTGGGGGGGTGTAGCTTCTCAGGGCGTATTCAGGTGGTGGACATTGGGTGTTGGAGTGAACCGGAGCACCCACGGGGTCAAAGGCAGAGCAGAGATGATCAGACTCTCCATGGCCAATGGTTTGATGACAGTGGGATGGTTGCAGGGGATGACTGTGCTGTGGTCTTGGACGGGAGTCCTGAGTCACAGGTTGTGGCGAGTCACTATAGAAACCATGGTCACTCCATGAAGATTCACTCTCCATTTCCCACTTCTCCCTGTTATGCGTGTTCAGATTTTTAGTCAGTTGTACACTCTCGATTTGATTGTTAAGGTCTCTCTCTCTTTCCCATTCCCTCTGTAGAAGCTCTGCTTCACTCTTACTTTCTCTTTTTCTTTCTTGCTCTAGCTCCATCTCTCTCTCCCTCTCTCTCAACTTCTCCAACTCCCGCACCTTTTCCCTCGCCGCCTCCCTCAGTCTCTCCAGCTCGCTCTCCTCAGCGCCATCATATGCTCGGTCTTTTCCTCTATTCCGCTCTTGGCTTTCGCTTCCAAACCGCCTTCTGCTCTCCACAGCGTCATCATATGCTCTGTCTTTGCCTCTATTCCGCTCTTGGCTCTCCACAGCGGGGGGTCTGGAAAGCCCATCCTGTTGGAGACCTCCCTGGTAGGAGAACCGCCTGAAGGCTAGCGGAGGTGCAGGCCCAGGTCCTGCTGAATCCAGGTAAGACACATTGGGCTGACACCACTGCCGCTCAGGTTTCTGCTGTTGAATGTTCATCCTCGAAAGGTTTGAGACCGAGTGGCTGAGATTGCGGCTGGTCTCCTCAAAAAACTTCCTGCGGTCAGCAAAGGGAAGGATGTCACTCTCAACTGTTCGACTGGATGAGCGACGAAAAGACGGTGGGTTTGTTCTCTGATGTTCAACGCCACAGCCTGGGGATGGCAGCCCTTCCCCCTTCCCCCGCCTTCTTTCTGCTGCCTCCGTTTCAGGCTGGAGCTTGTGCTCTGGGGTCCAACGCCAACGGCGGGCCGTACTAGCAGCTGTCACTTCCTCCACCTTCCTCTTGTGATCCAGTTTAGGGGGCAGGTGCTCAACCGTGCAGGCTGCGTTAAGCCCTGAAGGTCCTTTGTCAAGAGGGGGAGCCACTAGTGGCTGGTGGAGCTGAGGGCTGGAGGTTGAGGCCAGTTTGCCGAGCTGCCCCGAAGGTGGAAACTCCTCGCTCTCCGAGTGGCTCACGCGAGAGCTACACTTACAGACTGATGGCTGGATCTCTGAGGATGTTAACGGAATTTCTTCTTTCTTGAGAGTTTCTTCTCTCTCCACTGAGAACTCGCTGCACTCCTCCTCCTGTACGGTCTCTCCATCACGGAACAGCCCATCGGGTCCTTTGCTTTTCTGCAGTTCAGCCTTCTTGCGCTGTATCTCATTGCGGAGGTTGGTGGCAAAACGCTCATTGCGACGACGCGACTTTGAGGACCGCAATTGCCGGGAGGAGCTGGACTTTTGGAATGGCTTCAGGATTTCAACTTCATCTCCTCGTTCTATTTTTTCTTGATTTTCTTCTAGCATGGCATCCATACTGACCGCTGAACTAATGGGCTGAAATTGTTGCTCTACGACAACTGAGTTCGACGATGCTGATTTTGCAGAGCTGGAGAACCCATTCACCTGTTCGCCCGGTACACTTACAGAACGGCCCCAGGCATGCTGGAGGGGAGCTGATATTCGGGCTGAATCCAGGGTTTCTGTGTCTCTACAGGGCTTCTCCCAGTTAGGGAAAGCACTGGACCCTGCTGTGGAACATCTACTCCCACTCCAATTGTTTGGAGTTAAGGAATCTGGGCTACCAGGTTCTCCCTGTTCTTCCTGTGGATTCAAGAGTGGCTGTGACCACTTGCTACAGACCAACAAAGGGCAGTCCCTTTGATCATTAGAGAACTCAAGCAGCTGGGTCTGGGGAGCTAGCAGTTTCTCAGTGGCACTGTATTGGTGAGACCCAAATAGATGCTCTTGAGGCTTGAGGTGGATATCTAGGGACTTTTCACTGTCACTTCCTTCTGTTAGGCTCTGAATGATTTGGAGCCTTGGACTGGGTGTGCCCTTCTGCAGACTTTGAATGTGATTTTCTTGGAGTTTGTTCTTCCTTTCTTCATCTTGACACTGGTGTGGGCATGGTTCTGTGCCTGGGGTGATTATATAGTAGGGTTCTACACTGCTACCCGTTGAAGATCTCCCTTTTCCTATAGTGCCATTTTCAAAGCCATTTCTTTTTTCAAAAAGTGTGTGTCTTCGCTGCGGATCCTCCACAAGGCAGCTAGATGGGCTAGGAATGCCTCCAGGGGCGGAGATGCAGCGTTTGTCTAATGCCCCTGGTCGGGCTCGGATGGCTCTAAAGCTGTCCTTTCTTGCTGGAGGCTGTGGGGGTCCACTGTGCTCGTCCTCATAGCTGTAAGATGAAGGTCGGGTCTTTGCCTCAGGCCTAAGAAAGACCAACCTGGTTTTGAGACTTCCAGATTCTTCCTGCAGGTCTCCTGGGCCACTGGCAGAAGATGGGCGTGGGCGACCCTCTGGACGGCCCTCTGGACGGCCTGCACCCAGGCCCTGGAGGATGTTGTCCATTGAACTGGCATCGTCTGGCCTCAGGGACACTGTGTAGTCTGAAGTGTTAGAACTAGCGGAGAAGGAACTGTAGGCTGAATCTCTCTTGTTGTTGAAAATAGCCGGGTCAACTGGTGACAGCTGGCTATCAAAGTAACTCTGGCTGGGTGGGGTCTCCAGGCTCTCCATACTGCCCCCTGAGTTGCTGTGGTGTCGTGAGAGAGGCCTCCACTGCATAGACAGATCACTGGAGACACAAGGAAAGAGAGGTGCACAAGAAAAAAAGGTTTTCAAGTGGTGCTACTCAACACATCTCTTGCACCACAACATAATCTGCAACAAGATATGATCAAGATATTCAACATAATCTGCAACAGTCTCCAAGATATGATCAAGATATTCAACATAATCTGCAACAGTCTCCAAGATATGATCAAGATATTCCTAGAAAGCCAGAGACATTAACATATCTATAGTATAATGCATGTTGTTTGAAGGCTGTTTGAAAAGGCTGTTTCCTACCCAGCCCTTCCCTCAATCCATCACAGGACATGACCTATGACCTATGGAAATGCTTCCAGTAGAAGTGAGACAGCCTGTCAGGTCAGCCTTTAAAGGGCATCAGATGTTTCGTTACAGCATGAAATACAAACACACTACTTGACAGTGGACCATCTGATCGGACTGACCATCTGGAGTACCGGGAAAATACCACTGAGCAGAACAATTTGTGATCTTTTGTGGGATTGGCCAGTCCAGATGGTGTCTAATTGACCACCAGTGTGTAAGTTATAAATGCAGTAACTTCTCAGGCCCATTGCTCCAACCACACAAAATATGGTAAGATATCAATGTCAAATGTGCTATGGTTGGGGTGTTGCTTTATTCCCATACTAAGTACATTTACCTTCGAGTGCCATTATCCATTTAGCCTGTTTGCCCATATCCCTTCATCCTGTGACGAATGGCACTAATCTTTGTTTATATCATTTGCCTTTGGCTTTGTGCCCTGTATGGTGTAATACCTACATTATAAGACTTGCACTTCGATTTCTTTGTATTCCTTAAACTTCCACATAATATTGTAACCCTCAACGCAGCAACTTGTTAACGCTGCTTACAGGTGCTCTTGTTAGTTAGTGTCACTAGTCATTAGTCATTTCTTTTCATTGTTTTTTTTTTTTTAATACCAGGTATGTCATGGTTTTGATGCATTTTTTTTAAACTTGTAAACTTTCAGAATGTGCAGTGTATTTAAGGCTGATTAAGGGCTATGGGTTCGAGTCCAGCAGCTCACAGCCCTACCACACTTCAGCTCCTATCTGTGGGTTATGCTATATTTCCACTGTCTGTTTTGGCACGGTCCCAGGACAGGAAGCGGAGATGTGCCCGCTTCCAGCTTATCTGACTTCTTTCTTTCATTACTTTCCCATGCCAGAGTAATACAAGCACACAGGCTGACAGATTCGTTTAGGGTTGTCTTTCAAACACACAAACAGATTTGTTTTAGGGTTGTTTTTCATTCCACAAACAATGCAGGGATGTTGAGACTGCTGCTAACCCAGAAGTAGAGACATTTTAAATCACTAATGACTAATTCTTTTTATTTTTTTTTCTGGTCATTTTGGCGGTGACCTAAAAAGAATGCATGAATCAACGTCTGGAAATAGCAGTGGCATCCGCAGACCATGATGTTGATATTGGACGTGAGGTCATGGGCCTCCTGCTGTTTGGTTCATTATGGAAACACCACAAACTCATTGATTGAGTGGAAACATGGTAGCCATCATGATCCAACAAAGTTGCCTTGTGTGTCCACAGTTTTGTGGACGATGGCTAATAACAGTCCCTGCCAAGTGATATCGTGGGGGGGGTCTGTGTGTGTGTGTGTGTGTGTGGGGGGGTTGTTTCCCCACCTATTGTTGTTGCTGGAGGGCCAAGGTGTGGGGAAGTGAGCAGGGTGGAGCTGCATCTCCGATGGGCTGTCTGAGGTGCCAGTCACACTCGCGGGCGCTGCCTGCCTGGACAGGTGCCATGAGCGAGGTCTACTGAGAGACACACTGCGCCTGCAAACACAAACACACACACAGACTTATATAGGGTCATGGAAACACACAGAGACCTAGAAAGGGTCATGTAAACACACATACACACAGACTGATAAAGGGTCATGTCAACACACACACACACACACACACACACACACACACACACACACACACAGAGAAACTTAGAAAGGTTCATGTAAACACACATAGACTTATAAAGGGTCATGTCAACAGACACACACACACACACACACACACACACACACACACAGAAACTTAGAAAGGTTCATGTAAACAACAACAATTGAAGTCAAAACAACATGAGCACAACTGAAAATAACATTTTAAAACAAACAAAAATCGTCAGTGTTTCATACTATTTACTAGTAAAAAAAAATTCTGACAGTTAAGCAGAATGTCTTTTTTCCAACACTTGAAAATGTCCTTCTTGAATGGCGTGACAGACACAAAGATCACAATCCAGACCGGGTTATTACACATAAAGCCAAGAGTTTCAAAATGATTTCTATGCCAGTGCATACAACAAGAAACAGATAATAGTGCATTCAGGACTTATACAGTGGAGTCTCAGCACACCCAGAACCAGACAAATATAACCAACTTACACTTCAACCACTCATTTATGTCTTTATTTATTCATATTTATATTTTGCTTCATCTGTCTTTCTGCTGCCGTAAAACACCCAAATGTCCCTGCCTGGGGATCAATAAAGTGCCATCTTATCTTAACACTTTCTGACACACACATAGTTCACAGATCTACATTCCCCAATAGAGCAGACGGTTTCAACCCTTCCATGGTAAAGACTTTCTTCCCAGGAGATAAAAGCACAAATGGCTGATTACTCCATTTCAAAAGGACCAGGGCATTCAGAAGAACAGGAGGTGGCATTAATGTCTTAACAAATACTCAGGTTATACAGTAGGGAAGAGCTTAACATAACTAGACTGACAATACATGGAAGTTTAAACCTTTTCTCTTTGTAAATTCAACAACACCATACATTATATTTTTAACCCATTTCAAAACGAAGCGCAACAAAACCATAGGACTCTTTTTAGA
This sequence comes from Clupea harengus, assembly GCF_900700415.2. Lineage (NCBI taxonomy): Eukaryota > Metazoa > Chordata > Actinopteri > Clupeiformes > Clupeidae > Clupea > Clupea harengus. The sequence continues at coordinate 823,360 of NC_045169.1, forward strand.
ATGTTTAGAAACTTAGTTTAGTCAGTGTAGAACAGACTAGAGTTAGATTATTTTCCGTTGTCCTAATAATAGTGGTTTCCTTTCTCTTTATTTCTCCTTCTCAAGCTTAATGGGATCGTTTCTCTTGCCTCCATAGAAAAGCCTCCAGAAACCTTTAGCAGCGTAAACCTTTAGCAGCAGGATGCAACACAAAAAGGACGAGCACCTGGAGCGAGGTGATGGTATGAACTCCGCTTCAGAACGAAATCCGTGTGCCAATCCCCAATTATGTTCAGTAGATCCAAATCTGTAGTTTATCTTCAAGAGGTGTGTGAATTCTGGATGATTATAGGCGAGTTCAGTTACATTCTCAGCCGGTTTCTAAGTCCAATCCCCGTATTTGACAGCACATGCTGTTAAAGGCTTGAGCAGAGGTATATACGGAGAGAGCATTTGGTTACTTCAGCTAAGACTAACTGTCATCTGTCTAACATGAACCGGCAAATACACCTTTAACGCCCCCCACCACCCCCTGTCTGCTTATTTCAGAGACAAAACACTAAGGTCTCTACTTCCCACCCTCTCTCTCTCTCTCCATATCTCTCTCTCTCTCTCCCCTCGCTCCCTCTCTCTCTCCGTCATAGCTCTCTGAATGTGTAATGCTATTAGGGAGACAGGAAGTGGTGTTCTGATGGAGAGGAAACTGTTAGGATGAGATAAAGACACAAGCTGCTGCTAAAATAATACCCTGAGTTCGTTCTTATTATTGTTTGAACAAAGAGGAAAAAATGCAGGGGGCACTTCCTGTCTCTCTCTTAAACACCCATCAGGGTTGGTATGTGGATCGGGAGGGAAAGGACAGGGGAAAAAATTAGGATGAAACGTCGGTTTTGTGGTATAATTTTTTTTCTTGGAGAGGTTCATATTTTCTTGCTTTTATATATATATATATATATATATATATATATTTTTTTTTTTGTGCTAACGGTGCATCAATGTTAAGCAGATTGTACAGATTCCAACTCTTAGGATGTGCGAGAAGGAAGCACACTTATCATGGTTAAAGGGGTTGAGCCTCTTAGTATGTGTGAGAAGGAAGCACACTTATCATGGTTAAAGGGGTTGAGCCTCTTTGCGTGGAGGAAAATCAGGAGGGAGGTGAGAATCTGGAGGACAGCGAACGAGGACAGGCAGAAAAGAACAAGAGCGCTTTCTCAAACCAAGATGAAATGGGACGGACTCCGTATGCTAGACCATTTCAATGAAACTGCAATGCGTGTAGCAAGTATTTACACATTGTGTTCCTAGAACTCTACTAGGTGATGTACTTAGACACACACCAAGACTGGTTCACTGCCACTGCCTCTTACACCCTTTAACATTAACGCTTCACACTCTCAAAACTGTCCTCACGGCTGTTGTCCAGTTTCCATTGCCAGGCATACCACACTGTACCACACCATACCATACCACACTGTACCACACCATACCATACCACACTGTACCACACCATACCACACCATACCACACTGTACCACACCATACCACACTGTACCACACCATACCACACCATACCACACTGTACCACACCATACCACACCATACCACACTGTACCACACCATACCACACTGTACCACACCATACCATACCACACTGTACCACACCATACCACACTGTACCACACCATACCATACCACACTGTACCACACCATACCATACCACACTGTACCACACCATACCACACTGTACCACACCATACCACACTGTACCACACCATACCATACCACACTGGCCCACACCATACCATACCACACCATACCACACTGGCCCACACCATACCGTACCATACCACACTGTACCATACCACACTGTACCATACCACACTGTACCACACCATACCACACCACACTGTACCACACCATACCATACCACACTGTACCATACCACACTGTACCACACCATACCATACCACACTGTACCATACCACACTGTACCATACCACACTGTACCACACCATACCACACTGGCCCACAGTACCCGTGCTGATCTTGAGTTGACCCCTCTGTTAGGGTCCCAAGTGTACCACGCAGGTCACCACCACATGTTTGACCCCGCTGGTCACCGCCACATGTTTGTATCCGTCCTGGCTACAGTGAGACAGACAGTAGACCACGCAGGTCATCACCACATGTTTGTATCCGTCCTGGCTACAGTAGACCACGCAGGTCATCACCACATGTTTGTATCCGTCCTGGCTACAGTGAGACAGACAGTAGACCACGCAGGTCACCACCACATGTTTGACCCCGCAGGTCACCACCACATGTTTGTATCCGTCCTGGCTACAGCGAGACAGACAGTAGACCACGCAGGTCACCACCACATGTTTGACCCCGCTGGTCACCACCACATGTTTGTATCCGTTCTGGCTACAGCGAGACAGTACACCACGCTATACACGTAGCCTCCTGCCACAGGTTTCTCAATAGTTACGCTTGAGGAATGATGAGAACGCTATGTGTCCATCTTCAGAAGGAGATCCAGACAGGCACTCATCCCCTGTGTACTGTGTTGTAAGGCATCCTGACGTGCCTTACTGTGATGAAAAATGCTATTGGATATTCTCTCCCTGACACACGGCCACACTACACAGATCTTCCATGAATCATTTTGACTTTTCTGACAAATACAATATCAATGATTGTGGTGGCCACATGTACACTCTCAACACACAACATACAAATGTATAGAGGTGTCCCTCAAAAGGGATGCCCTTAAAAAGTTGTGCCAGTTTCTAGTGTTTGGTTCTGATCCCATTCTCCATGACCCTTGAACCCTCTGTGATGAGGTCTGGTGGGATGCTTTCAAATCTGCTCAAACATGTGACACAGCAGTCACATGACAACCCACTGAACCTCATTCGGTATTCATGTCAGGTGTCTTGTCAAGATGCCACCAGGCTAAACAGACAAAAGTTTAAAATCAGGAATGACTGCAAATGACAGATAAGTCTCTGTCTCAAACGGAGGACATTAAACTATGAAACAACCAATTGAAGACCTTCTAAATAAAACCAAGGATCTAATCTGTCCAGCCTAAGGCTTATGATAAAACACAGTCTCCTCAAACCTGAGAGGAAAAGGTGGCTACTTTGAAAAAAATAAAATATAAAAAACATATTCTGGTTTACTACACAATTCCATATGTGTTCTTTCATCGTTTTGAAGTTTAATCTACAATGTAGAAAATAATAAAAATAATTAAAACCATTGAATGAGAAGGGGTGTCCAAACCTTTGACTGGTACTGTATATATGTGTATATGTTTGTGCAAGATTTCACAAAAGCGGAAAGGGAAGGCCATTAGAGTCACCTGTCAAGCTTTTACCAGCTTTTAGCAGCATCATATCCTCCAATCACACACACACACAGTCACAACCATACACTCACACATCATTATGTCTCAAGCTGCAATCAAGCAATCTGTTTGTTTTTGGTTGCCTGTTTCCCCTAAACAGCCGTAATCAATCAGCAGAGTGGCTCTGGTCCATCAGACAACCCCAGCCTGATGCACGGTCATATACAGCACAATGCCTTGTTGTCGGACACCACAATCACTTTTCCCCCCTCAGTGTCTCCCTCTCTTTTTAACTGAACACAAGAAATGGCCTTTTGCAACCAGCAATGACAAACAACCACTCCAAACACAAGTAATAGGTTCGTGTTCTCAAGGTTTAGTATCCAGACAAAACTGTCTTACATCATTTATCAACCTGGAACTCAATGACCAATCAGAAAATGAATCAATGTCAGGATGGTAATCCATCAGTGGTCAGTCTGGTCAGTCAAAACATTTAACACTCATTAGCCTCCAACAGATCAGCAAACGTCCATCTCCAACTCGTATTCTATACAACCAACCCTGCCCAAATTGTAAGAAAAACCACCAGGTTTCATAAAAAAGTTGAGCTGGCACTTATACAAACACATGTGCAGGTCATTATACAAATGCAAACATGCACACAGGGGTGAACATATAAAGCCACACATTCCAAAAAAAAGGTGTTATTGGTGTTATATGTCTGGTAAAGGGAAATGTTTGATTTGTACTCCTTTAGGAGCAGGCCTTCATCCAGATGGGAGCGGGGAGAAACCCCCAGAGGAAGAAAGGAGCCAAGCGAGCACATAGCTTTGGAGAGGAAGTGTCTTGGAATGTCAGGAATGTGCATTGTTTTCTTACGAGTGAGGGAGGGAGCTTTTGTTTTTCTCATTCCCTGGCCCAGCGGGAACAGGGTGGAGAGGTGAAAGGAGAGTGAGGGGGTTACTGTGGGAAGTTAGAGGATTATCTACAACGATCCACTTTTCCCCCCTATAGTAAAGTACGATAGAGGAAGCCTCTTCTGCACTCTGGACACCTGGTGGTCCAAACTATGAACCCAAACAGACTACGAGTACATCCTCTGCCAGTGAGTAGTACTGATTCTCATCAAGAATTAGACATTTATATTTACATGTCTCTGACCATATATAGAGGAACAGTATTTGAAGTGTATGTGCGCACCCATGACATCACACCCATTTGCCATGGTGTTTGTGTCACTGCTCTCGCACCAGATGAACCACAAGAACAACACGCTGGTTTTGAAACCCTCCTGGTCTATGTGGGCATATAAGGGAGCACACACATTATTTAGCCTTTTTTTTACCAAACAGTGTTTCGTCAAGAGGCCATTCTGCTTCCAGTTAGAACTAAAATAAAGCAAAGAATCCTGTGGCGGACAGGGCAGCTGCCCCTCCCTCCCTCACGTGGCCTTCCTGTGTATCGGCCAGCCCTTCCTCCAAAAATGAGAACACTTCTGAATAGTCACACACAGAAACAAACACACACACACACAAACACACACACACACACACACACTCCACGTGAACAAGGACTTTGTCTTGCTGGTCCTCAGGCTTGCCAGCACATTGACTCAGGCATCCAGCAGCCCGGCCCACACGCGTGTGTCACAGAGGAAGAGTCACAGAGGAAGAGTCACAGAGGAAGAGTCACAGGGCAGAGCAGGAAGTGGGAAACAAGGGCCCAGAATGCCCGTGTTCTCTCTACCCATTGTGCTCCACTTCAGTGTCGACAGTCAGCACTCAACCTCACTCACAACTCATCATTTTCACAACGCCAAATAGAATAGAAATAATTACCACCACAAATGCATTAAGACGTCGAACTAATGTCAATGCCAAATAGAATAGAAATAATTACCACCACAAATGCATTAAGACGTCGAACTAATGTCAATGCCAAATAGAATAGAAATAATTACCACCACAAAACCACAAATGCATTAAGACGCCAAACTAATGTCAATGCCAAATAGAATAGAAATAATTACCACCACAAAACCACAAATGCATTAAGACGCCAAACTAATGTCAAATGACACGGAAAACACACCTTTAACTCCTCGAATGAAAGGAGACACAACATGATGAGCTGGAAAATGAGTTGTTTCACTAGAACCGCCAGATATCTGTCTTGTTTCTGGTCAAAAGAACAGAGAAGGGGGCCCAACAGAAGAT